>NC_057802.1:133563604-133569479 GCF_018294505.1 Triticum aestivum
AAGGAGGCAGCAGGTTTGATCGGCTTTAGTTAGCAGCAGTAGCAAAGGAATCGCTCGATCGGGTTCAGTTAACAGCCAGATCGATTGATCGCTCGGGTTCAGTAACACGTAGCCTGCAGTGCAATCGCTCAGCTTCAGTAGGCGAACGCCTCACTCAGGTTCAGTTAGAGCAAAACGCCTCACACCCACGCGCGTACGTGTACGAGAGAAACGCGCATCGCTCGGCCCCCGACAACCCACCGTAACCGGGAACTCCCCGATATTTTCCTCGCCCTCGCTTCTACCATGGTTTTTTCCGTCATGGACGGCCCAAAGAATGTCATGCAGCTGCGTCTCCGGCCCGCCTAGGACGAAAAGCCCATTTTTGTCATGATTTTTTGTTATAGAAGTAGGAGCCCACCACAGGTATGATGATACCGGGTTTTGTCACAATTATCGTCATAGAAGTGTCATAACACTGGTACGCGTCGGTGCTATACAAACGGGTTTTAACCCCTTTCCGCGACGGCATTTGGAACCGTCGCCAAGTGAGTGTGGGTGATAGGGGGGTCCTTCCCACACGACCCAGAAACCGTCGGGGATAGGGAGCCATGATGCATATAGTTGTCCCTATATAACCATTTCTGATATCTCAAATATCCCAAACGCTTCATCCTTGCTACTCGTTTGTGCTCGCATTGCCATCGCAGTCGGAGTTTTGTGGTTTTACCTAAAACCAGGCAGATTCCAGGCACATACCTAACTGGCTCTACGTTTACGATGCCTGGCATATCACAAACAGTTCATGATTATAAACCGTGTACAATAGGTAGACAATCACACACATTTAGTTTTCCTGCACCGTATGTGATAGTGTCTGGCATCACACACGCTTTGCAAATGGCAACTGTGTGCATTGTTACACACGTTTCCTCCCCGTGAACCATGTCGGATTATGATGTATATCGCACACGCTGTGCTTTGTTAACCGTGTGCGCCGTAATGACCCGCACACCGTAATTTCACCCCAATTTAATTGTTGCTATTTAAAATTGTACCTAATTTAAACCTAAAAGTAGGCTATAGCTTTATTCATATCCATCAGGTTCAAACAACCAATGCATTATTCGATTCACAAGTACATATGTTTAAGAATTACATACACTCGGTTTTTAACCCCTTTCCGCGACGGCATTTGGAACCGTCGCCAAGTGAGTGTGGGCGATAGGGTGGTCCCTCCCACACGACCCAGAAACCGTTGGGGATAGGGCCCCTACAGTACTCCTACTCGTTTCTGCTCGCATTGCCATCGCAGTCGGTATTCTGTGGTGCTACGTTTACGATGCGCGGCCCATCACAAACGGATCACTATTATAGAACGTGTATGATGCGCGGCCCATCACAAATGGTTCACCGTTAAAAAGATTAGCTAATCATCGTACAAGTGTCGGACAGGATTACAAAACGTCGGACCGTCGTAACATCGTCGTACACGACAACTATCGCACACGCTATTCTGTGGTGCAACGTCTACGATGCATACTTCATCAGAAACAGTTCATGGTTGCGAATCGTGTACCATAAGGCAACTAACACAAATGTTTAGTTTGCCCACACCATTTGTGATATTGTCTGACATCGCACACGCTTTGCAAACGGCAACTGTGTGCATGCTTGCACACGTTTCCTCTCTGTGAACCGTCTCGGATTATGGTGCATATCGCAAACGTTTGTGTTTTACCAACCGTGTGTGCCGTAAGATGGAGAGCGTAATTTCACCGTAATTTAATTGTTGTTTTCCAAATTGTACCGGATTTGAATTTGAATGTATGCTACAGCTTTATTCATATCCATCAGGTTCAAACAACCAATGCATTATTTGATTCATAGGTACATATGTTCAAGAATTACATAAGAACCAAATAAAGAATGATGAACCACAGTTGTATACTTGTACTATTAAAGACGGTAAAGAAAGAGGCGAAATATATTCTGGTTGCTGAACAAGGTGAAGCGGAATGCCCATATTGTGCCCTCCTCCATGCAGAAGGCACGCACGACTCTAGTCCAACCCGTTGCGATGGCCAACCGCCCATCCTTCACGGTCTTCATGAAAACATCTAGATAATCATCGTGTTCTGGTAGAAATACTTTAACCTTTGCATGCCCACCAATCATGTAGTTTGAGAGGTAATCTTGAGTAAACTGCTTTGGCAACCACTGCAAAGGAAAAAGATTCAGACATTGTCATCTAACACAACTCATTATGGGCAGTAAAAAGAAGGCTGCAGAGTTCTTACTTACCATCCTGTAGTTCACTGTTGTCTTGGATAAAGTGTAAACAAATAGTTTAATTGCCATCTTTGGACCCATTTTACTAACAATCTTTATCAGCTTCCTCACTTGATGCTGGTTCATCGATATCTCATTGCCCCATAAGCAGAAAGGGTCGAAACGCGGATCTTTACCAATAACATATGTACCTAAAAGCACCAAGTTAATATTTAAGCTAAACAACAATTGAACAATGATGTAGTACAACACTCTTTTATAATATGTCTATACACATCCATATGTGGTAGTCCATTTGAAATCTCTAAAAAGACAAAATATTTAAGAACGGAGGCAGTATCTTATAATGTCCAATATACTCACATATTAGATGAATTAACATCTTATATTATGGGCCGGAAGAAGTTTAGTTCATTCTTACAAATTATTGGCTGGTTAACTGTTGTTGTATCCATGGGTTACAGTTAGTTTGCGCTAGTCCGGGCTCAAATAGGCCTAAAGTATATCTAAACATGAGGGCTAGTTTGAGCTAGTTGCATCTATAACCCACCCAAAAAAACTATCCAACCCAAGAGGTGCTAATTGGAGCTAGTTCTCCTAGTGCATTTATTGTCAATCTAACCCTGCCATCCAAACAACTCTTTGGATGGAGTTAGTTCAGGGTTAGTAATGAGCTAGAAACTAACTCTAACCTCTAGCTTAGTTGAGTATCAAACAGGGCTGTGTTGTTGCTATTGCTGCTGCTGCTCTTCTACATATATCTAGACATCATTAGAACATTAATGTAACACTATTCCTTGTTGCTATGTAGCCTAGGATTGCATATTTAGACATTAAGTACAGTGCATGTTGCTATGTAGCCTCAGATATATTACATATGGCCCTAGTTAACCTAACGAAAAATGGGTTGCAGATATATTCAGCTAAAAGTCTGATTCACCGATTAGTCCCTTATCAGCCGCCAACCTATGTGGTTCCAGCTACCGATATCCTGAACAGTGAGCAGATATAAGCCATGGGATGAAACTAACCTCAATGGAAAACAGCAGTCGTTCCCAAAATTGTCCTGTGTAGGTACATCGAGAAGCATGTTAAGCACAATAGGCTAAACATCAACCAAAATTATACATGGCAGACAAAATAATCTCCAAAAGATAGCTTCAGTGTGCAGGTTTAAGCACGCTAGTAAAGCAAAACAAGTGGAAAGGTGTGCTAACTGCAACAGGCCTAACATTTAACAACAAGCAAACATAGTCATTCAAACTGGTATTGTGCCGATCTAAGTACACTGGTTATGGTTAAATAAAAATGGAAAAGGCGTGTTAACTACAAGATGCAACAACCAAATGTAGTCATTCATAGTGATATTGTTGAAACTGGTACTGATGAAATTTAACTAAACATTTCATACTTGCACATATAGAACATCATGTTGTGAATAATTGGAATAAACAAGGCATACTACGAACAACCAAAGTTAGCATTTGAAACTGAACATATGCTAACTACAAACAACCGGACAATCAAAACCTTTAAAAAGAGGCATATGCTAGTATAACAGGCTTAACAGCAAGCAAATATATGCATTCCTATCGGTATATTTAAAACTGGATTGATGAAATGTACGGCACAGTAAATAATTGCACATATAGAGCATCACATTGTGAACAACTGAAATAAACAAGGCATACTGCAAACAACCACATATAGCAATTAAAACTGGACATATTCTCACTACACTACAAAAGGGACTCGACAAAACAAATCATGGGTTTCCCCCTGTGAAGAGGCACGGAAAAACAAATCATGGGTTTCCTCACTTGTCACAGATGGGCTCGTTCCCGTGGGAAGAGCACGGACCCTGGATGAGCTCCATGTTGTCGCAGATGGGATCCTTCCCCTTGGAAGAGCACGGCTGTAGGGTGCCCTTCCTGATGTCGCAGACGGGCGCTTTCCCCTTGGAAGAGCAGATGGGCTCTTTCCGCTTGGAAGAGCCAGAGAGGGTGCCCTCCTCGTGGTCGTCGTCAATGAGGTCTGACTTGGAAGCTGTGGATCCCAAGCTAGCATCGCAGAACGAGTCCTTCAGAAATCACAAAAGGGTCTCGATGGCGATGTAGAATGGCAAATTATTGACAGCGAGCCAGAGGAGATCAGCAGCGGGGCCATGGATGAGATCGACGGCGGTTGAACCCAAGGGGTTGGGGGTGGGCCACTTAACCTGTGACACAGCCCACCTCATGCCGTCGCTGTCGATGACCTCGATGTCGTAGCCGGCGGCCGAGACATGCCCGCATACTCTAGCCTGCTGCTTGAGTGCCTGCCGCCAGTAATGGTCGCCAGCTTCCTCGGCGATGTCGGGTGAAGAGACCGCTATACACCTCTTTTGGGCCAGTCACTCCTCGAGCTCCACGGGAAGCGTAGCCAGGCTTAGGCTGCGACGCTCTGGAGTGGGGGATGGGCATGGGGATAGGGATCTATGGGAAAGGGGGCATTTGGCAGGCGTCATCTAACAAACTCAGGGCGGCCTGGGTATGGAGATCGGTGGGTAAGATGCACGGGCAAACCGACAGATGTTAACAATGGAGGCCTTGTGGCGGTAGCGACGGCAGCGGCGGCGGGGACCTTGCTAGGGTTTCGAGCGAGGGAGGGTGTGTGTGTGTGTGTGTGCGCGCGCGCGCGCGCACGCCCGAGGAGGTTTTGGTGTGTGTTTGTGTGGAGTGGGGGCGCAGGGTGCTTGAGGAAATGACGCGGGTACTGAAAATTTTACTACGCGGGAGTCAAACGCGGGAGTGAAATGCCGGGATATTGAAAAATTTTATGATAGTGCATCGCACACAGTCCGGAGATAACAACCGTGTGTTATGAAACAGAAAAACCCTCGAGGCGGGCAGATATTTTCTAGGGATGCAGGCGGGATTGGGAACAAGAAAAATCGCACACGGTCCGGAGATAACAACCGTGTGTTATGAAACAGAAAAACCCTCGAGGTGGGTAGATATTTTCTAGGGATGCAGGCGGGATTGGGAATGAGAAACATCGCACATGGTCTGGAGATAACAACCGTGTGTTATGAAATAGAAAAACCCTCGAGGTGGGCAGATATTTTTTAGAGGGGGAGCCTCGTGGAGCCCAATGTACTGTGCGGATGTGTGCGTGACAGGTGCACTGGCGTGGCACACGGTTAGTTTGAGTGGACCGTGTCTGTTGCGTCATCCGACTTGTCTAATGTTCACAAATTTGGCGAAAAATGACGCGGGAGAGGGTCAGAACACGAACACACTTGCATGTGGACCAAATTTATGTATCAAAAGGGTGGTTTGATTTTCAAATACCAAATGCAACTTCGATGTGGCACCTCTCTCGCAAAGCGCACGGTATTGCTTGCCCCCACCCCCCTCGTGTCGGCACGAAGGGAATCCTAAGCTATGAATGCATGCCCCCTCCCCCAACCGAGGTTCACCTAGCAAAGTGCGAAGTATCTAGCAGCTCCCCTCCTCCCTCGTGTCGGCACGAAGGGAATCCTAAGCTATGAATGCATGCCCCCCCAACCGAGGTTCATTCACCTAGCAAAGTGCGAAGTAGCCAGCAGGCCCCCCTCCCTCGT
>NC_057802.1:133570272-133684399 GCF_018294505.1 Triticum aestivum
CGGCGGGCCAGAGAGGCATATATCTCACCAAGATGGATCATAAAACGAACCAAGAATAATCCACCTTGGTCGTACAACATCTCTCTTGTTGTTGGTCAAAGTGATGGCCGTCCATGCAACCCCGAAGATGGGCTAGCTCGCCAATAATCACGCAACTAGCTAGTCCCCGAAGACAACCACTGCATGCGTGTAGCCCAAACATATGTATGGAGAGGTGTTTTTTTGAGTAACAATGGAACAACTTTGATGTGGCACCGTGATTTCGAACTAGAAATCCCCACACTGAGTGAGGGTTAGGTTGATGATGCATATGTATGTTACACCACACTTCAAGCCAACGACGGGGATTCATGCATGCATGCGTGCATAGTATATGCACTCCACCATGACCCATACTACGATAACACGAACCAAATGAAGAATCCACCATGGTAACCTATCTTGTTGTTGGTCAAGGTGATCATGGATGTCCACGCGGGCCCATGAATATATAGGCTTGTCGCCGATAACCACGCGAGGGAGTGTATCATTCTAAGGCAACCACTACATGCATATGTATGGAGGTGATGCGTGCATGCATGTTTGAATACACAACATTGATGTGGCGCGTGTGTCAAAAATCGTACACTAGCTCCCCACATAGAGCGAGATCGGTTCATGATGTGTCGTTGTACTAGCCACTTCGACTCGATGGGAGGGATTCATGCGTACACATGCATGTGTGTGTGCTCAAAGTATATCGTGCATGTCATCCCAGAGCAAAAATAATAATCCCCTCCTAAGGCAAATTAACCTATCTTGTTGTCAGGCAAAAAGTAGTGATGGACCAAGCGGGCCCATAGAAAGCATCGATATCGCTGATAACCGCTTAAGTGGGTGCGAGAGGACAACCACCACCGCTTTGCATGTGGGCCAAACATATATATGTTGAACACCCAAAATGCACAACTTTGATGTGCCACATGCCTCAAAAACCATAAACCATGCACCCACACAGAGTGAGGGTCATATCAAGCGTACTACATATGATGGTCCCCTTCCCCCCTCTTCACCGCATACTATATGCTCATGTCGTAATATATATACAACCCAAAAGAATCCTCATCGATGGTGAAATTATTAACCTCTCCCGATGTAGGTTAAAGTGATGCATGCATGCATCGACGATGGCCTCGTGGGCCCACAGATGGACGCGTCACACGTGAGTGTCCTAGCTAGGATATGCATGTGGCCCAAAAAGGTGTTGTGTGATGTTTGAATAACCAATTTCACAATTTTGATGTGGCACGTGCCTCAGTAACCAAAAAATCCCGACACTGAGTGAGGTGTACTTGTTCACAGACGCGTACGTATAGTATATATGCTAGTCCCCTCCCACCTCTTCGACACGTACTATATACCACCATAACACAAACAAAAAAGATTCTACCTTGCTGGTCAAATTAACCTCACTGTCGGCTGTTCGTCAAAGTGATGGACGACGACCTCGCGGGCCCACAGAAAGCGTCACACGCGAGTATAGAGTGTCGTGTAGGACAACCATTGACTGCATGTGGCCAAAACATTTATGTATGAAAGGGTTGTGTAATGTTTTAAATAACGATTTCACAACTCTGATGTGGCACCAGCCCGCCTAACAAAACGGCCAACCCACACGGTGGCTCACAACTCGTAGTGTACTGCGAGCCACCCACCACCCCCAGACGCACACACCCACACACACACACCGCGAATCCACCGCAACTATGATGCATGTTAAATTAATTATCCCGCGGTGAACATACATGTTACCAAAGGAGGGACGTTTTAATTTCAAAAAATGTCAGAGATCATTAAGACGTTTTAGGACATTGATTGATTGATTTTCTACGGTATAATGTGCAAAAATCAAATTTGAGCTACATGCACGCGTAACAGTGCACCTAAATGGATTGCAAAAACACATGTGTCTCACTGGGTGCATGTTTACTCCCCGTGCAACAAATTTCAAACATTGAGAATCTTGATTTTTAAATTCTAGTACATCCAAAACTTATTTGAAGTTCATGAAACTTATCGTGTTGTCATATGGACACCAATACAAAGTGGCATTGTACTTTTTTGTCAAATTTGAGACCAGTTTTGATGTAATCTTTATCTAATTGCAGACGGGAGATTATTAATAATTGGGAACCAATATCCCAAACGGATTATTTATACGAACCGTGAGCGTTAGACCAACAATGGATACGTGTCATGCTTTGGTTAAGCAATAAAGCGGCAGCATTAATCATCCAAATAGAAAAACAATATACGTGCCGCCCCGCGACCCGTGTGGCGTGCGAGCAGGCGTAAGTTGGCGGGACGCATGCGAGCAGTCCGCCGCGCAGGCAGACGGGGAGGCGTGCGTGCAGGTGTGTGAATTGACGGAGGCGTGCTCGCTGCGCAGTGTCATCGGGAGGCGTGCGAGTAGCTGTGTGAAACTTTGGTAGGCATGCCAGCAGTCCAGTGTGCATGCTCACCGGGAGGCGAGCCATCGGTTTGACCCGAGCGGCCGCACCCCCCATCCTCGCTACGCACACACAATCCTCTCTCTACGCTTGCATCCTCGACGCCGCTCTCAGTCCTCAAAGCTGTCAGTGTATGAGGATGTCGCCGAAGCACGACATGGAGATGGAGACAGAGGTTGTCGTCACCGCCGGCGAGTTATCGCTGCACCCTGATGTCGTCGAGCTTCCACAGCCCGAGGCGGAGTTCCACACCGACTCTGACGGCCACTCCGGCGACGACTCCGACGACAACTCTGGCGATGACTCCGACGACCACTCCGGCGACGACTCCGACGACCACTCCGGCGACGACTCTGACAACGACGGACAACTGGTTAGTCATCTATACCCATTTAGGTGTCAAATAGATCATAGGGTTTCTCTAGTTACTCATGCCTCCCCCTTTTTGGAATAGAAATCCTATGGTTATGTTCTCCCAATCCATGAAATCTGAGTAAGTTTCGTTAGATCCGTGTAGTGTATTGATTGTTTGAATGGTACAGGTGATAAGTGATTAGTTGTTTCATCTGTGCAAATGATTTATGCTAGTAATCCGACTAGGATTAGTGTTTGTGCTAATAATTCCTAGCCAGGGCTTGACAATTGATTTTGAATGACCTACATATGTTTGTGCCATTATTTTCTTCAAGATTGGTCTGTACATAGACGAGTGTGCTTAAAAATCGAACCATAATATCTGGATATGTATAAATAAATAGCCATAAATTCCTAATCCAACTTCACGGCATGTAATCATTGATTTGATGCCAAATTTGTTTTACTATTTGTATAGGTGTTATCTGACGATGTGGACAGCGAGGATGAAGATGGCCAGAGGAGGTACAAGAGGCAAATCCTGAGGGAGCTTTATGCGGGAATGCATAATATGCGTATTAGGACCTGGAATGGCGGCTATCGATGCCCATTTTACAACCACAAGCTTCATGACGCATATATAAGTGTTATGGCGCATGCAAGAGGACGGGCCGTTGGCTCCTTCAAGCAGAAGTATTCTCACAGGGTGGCGCATGGCACGTACGCCGAGTACCTGGAGAAGCTTCAGGATCATGCCGGCCGCATGTGAGATGAGATGTGGGATGGATCAAACTATGTACGCTTGAGTATGCTTAATGACGGTTGAACTATGTACTTATGGTTGAATTATGCTTATGTACGTGTACGCTTATTATCTATGTCCGAGTATGTTAAATATTTCACCAAATTTTGGTAAAATTACAACGGGGGACCAATAAACCAGGACGGAGGTAGTACGTCAATCACACACGGTTCCCAAAATTGGAACCGTGTGCAATGACTTTCATTTTGCTTGTTGCGTCAATCACACACGGTTCGCTCTAGCAAACCGTCGCCCCCAAAATTCTTTGTGGGACAGAAAACCCTCACCACCCAATTCAAAAAAGAAAAAAGAAAACCCTCACCATCCCCACGTCACAAAAACCCTCACCGCGCCCGCCACCCCCTCGGCCCCTCCGGTACATTCCCCATCCACACCTGCACAAGCTCCTCCACGTCTATGCCATGGCACCGCCTATCGCGGCGGTAAACACTTAGCTCGACGCATGCCGCCGCCGCCAGGCTGCCAGCAAAGCCCACCGCATTTCGCCACTTTTGCTTGCCGCCGCCTATCACCATCGACTTTCTCGATGCTGCTCGCGGTCGACCCAGCTCCGCTCGGTTGGGGAATCTACCGTACTTAGGGTTCTTTCTCATGGACGACAAGGTAACTAATTTAATGAGATATTATCTCATCTCTTATCCCAGTTCATCTGCCTCCTTTAATCACCCGGCGGAAATCACCGTGAATTCATTTTTATTCAAGCTGATTTGAGGGTTTTCTTTCATTCATAGAATGTAGAGTGCACCGACACTTTAGGACTTTGCGACCGCCGCCAGAGATTCCATCTCATCGTACCAGATAACTTGAGGACGCGTGCGGTATGTTCAATCTCACCCTAAATCGGTTGGCATGGCCTACTTTCCTGAACATATTCTAAATATTGCTACATTTGGATAAAAGGTGCCACATGCACCATATACGTCAAAGAGGATTTTTCCCCTCTTCTTTCTATATTAGGCAAATTAATGATGTATTGTTCTTTCGATTACTCTCATTTTTCCATGAGATCATGTTTACCCTATCTGTTTAATTATAGATTATTGTCCTTCGATTTCACCTGTTGTACAGTTCTTTCAATTTGGGCCCATATTTGCATGTTACCATATTTTCTTTAACAATCCTACCATTTTCTGCAGAACATCCCTCGCTATGCAACAGATTATGTAGTGCACAATTTTTCCCTTTACATAGATCAAGGCTCCGCGGATGTCATACTGGACACAAACCATGGATTTACAATCGTTGCTACTGTAAGACTTGATGAACGTGGTGACTCCTATTTTGGCACTGGCTTTTGGAATGAAATTGCAAAGTTTTATGTACTGAAAGCTGGCACTAAAATTGCACTGCACATAAAAGGGCCTGGTCATGAGATATATGCTAACTTCCCCGACAAAATCATTCGTCCAGACTTTGTTTGAAGTAAGTTTTCTTTTCAACTATCTGCATATGTTGACTTACCTAGCAATGTCAAATGAATTGTGTAGTATTTAAGCAACCAATTGTTATTCCCTTTTCTTACTATATTCCTACCTAATAACTTCTAGTTACCAATACACTTTTCTATTGCCCTGTTTTAACTAAATATTCCATGTACTCCCATTTCTATCAGAAAGCGCCGATGACAAGGAGAATCCGGAGGGGGAGAACGGGGCTGCCAACAAGCGGAGGCGGGGCGAGATAGAACCGCAAGCGACTCCAGCAGGCCTAGACTTAATCAGCAACCTCCCCGATGATATGTTGAGAGTCATCATCTCCCTCCTCCCAGTCAAATATGGGGCGCGGACAACCCTCCTTTCCCTGCGGTGGCGCCCCCTATGGAACTCCTGCCCTCTCGACCTCATCGACACCCAGGAGCTCTGCCATGGCTATCGCAAAAGCTTGGATGCGTTCTCCAAGATCCTCGGCTGTCACCTTGGCCCAACCAAAGGCCTTAGAATGGGCAAGTTCCATTCCAACGGCAAGGACCGAGCCAAGCTTGACGACTGGTTCCGATCCCCCACCATAGATCAGCTCGAGGAGCTCACTTTTGATGATGGGCATATGCGGTCGCTGCCAACGTCTGCACTCCGCCTGGCGCCCACGCTGCGCGTCGCCAAGTTCAGGAACTGCCATTTCTTGCCCCTTAATGACGCGCCCGCTCTTATTCTATCACGACTGAAGCACCCGAGCTCGTCGTCGTCTGCCTCTCAAAGGGTGACATGGAGCACCTGCTCCGTGGCTGTACTGCACTTGAGTACCTTCGTCTTCAGGCGATCAATGGGTTGAGTACCTTCCACATCACCTCCATGACTCTCCGGACTATTTATGTGTGTTGCTGGTGCGGCAGGAAGACATCACAAAAGGTGGACCACGGTATGGTCATCCAGGACACACCTGCACTTGATAGATTACTTGTAGTTGATCAAGAAGGTCCAACAAGAATCAATGTCATTTCTGTGCCGAAATTGATAGTGGTGGGCTACTCGTCTGACAAATACTCCGAACTTGTTATTGGATCCACACCTGTTCAGGTACAACAGCCGCCTTCTACCTCTCCTTCTACAAATTAACATTATTTCTAATTTTTAAGATGTTTGTTCGTTTGTCATTCAGAAAATGATTCCAACAAGCTTGACCCCAAAACTACGCACAGTGAAGGTCTTGGCACTAGAATCTATCAGCCCCAACCTGGAGCAAGTTGTGAGTTTTCCGAGACGCTTTCCGTGCCTAGAGAAGCTATATATCGAGGTGATGTTCCTTTCCTGTTAAATGTTAACCATAAGGGAGTTCAATTTGTGACACCTTTTTCCAAGTTTACAATGACAATGTACTACGATTTCTGAAGGTTCTTTTGGAGGATTTCAGTACATACATGCCCCCCCATATTGGTTGCTTGATCCATATGGTTACAATCAATAAGCATTTCTCCTTTGAATTCATCTGTACTAGTTTTCTTAGGGAACTTTTCATCCACTCCAACCTCTTGTGAAGAAGGCTACATTTTTCTAGAATGTAATCAAATGCCCATGTTAATCATGTCAGATCGAAGATGGCATGTTAGTGCATTTTACAAATCTTGCAAACCAAATAGGCCTGTCGTAATGTTCAAAATAGCATGTAGGCACTAACACGTTCTCTTATTTTGCAGATGAGATTAGGCCTAGTGGTGGATAATGTGATATAATATAACAATCATGTCGAATGCCTAGATCTGGATCTCTCAGAAATTACTACCGAGGGACCATACCGGAGATTATATTCGCCAGGTTCTTTGTTCTCAGAGCAAGGGTGCTGAAGGAAATGAGGTTTGCCCTACATTTATTTCGCAAAAATGAATGGCTTGTTGATCAGCGCCGGCGCCTGCGGCAGAATGGAGTAGGCTCCAAAAATGCTGAATTTCATTTTGGAACTTCATATGACAGAGTAATCAGAAGTCATTGTGTCAACCCCATACATGACTTCTCAGTGGCTGACCCCTTTGCAGAAATTGTGAGATTTTGAAACCAGACTTAGAAGCGGTGATATTAGTTTGAACCTCTCTGATATCCATGTTCAGCGGATCAGCGCGAGCGTTTGCAGCTGATGAGCTGAATTTCATTTCTAGTATCAGTTTGAACCTTGTAATCTTCGAATTTGAGCCATATAACTCTGGAATTTGAACCTTGTAACATTTCGAGCTTTTGTGGTACAATCATTGAAATGGCATCGTATGAGACTCGTATATTGCTAGCACTATTTTGACCTTAATATGCAATGGTCTTAGATTTTATTAACCATTCTTGAATCAGTTTACCTTGTCGGTCTCACAGCACATGATCTGTATAGCTAACTCGACTGCCATCTTCGACATATTGCATACAGTTGGTTTCTTCCATCGTGTGCACTGTAGAGCGCAGAATTAATTATCGCACTCGAGTGTCCATCATCACCCTTCTGTGTAACTTTGACCTCATCACCCAAGGGTAAACTTATGACCGAAGTCATTCCACACACTTTGTTTTTACAAAGCTTTTTGACAATAAACGCCCACGATTTGTCCCTCTTCTAGCCGACACATGGCCAAACTAGCCGGGCGGGAAGCTTGCGCGGTAAACAGCGTGGTAGCGCTGGAACAGGCTCATCGACGATACATTTGGCGCCTCTTCGAGCCCACGCGTGTGGTGCGGTGTTGTCAAGCTTGCACTGGAATCCTCCGCTATGAACGACGTGACAAGACGTGACGATTACAGGCCGGCCGGCCCCCATTTATTACAACGGCCATTTAACCTACCCTTGTGTCTCTTCAACCTTTTAATCGCGCCCCACCATTGCAAGAAGCACACCCACCATGAGAAATTCTTAGAGGGTATCCTGCGCGACTCCAATGGTGCTCCGAGCGGCTGCCGACGACGAGCAGCAGTTCACCATGCGTGCCATGGTGGACACTTACAGAAGGTTCATGGACCTCTCGGTGGTGTACACCAATGATCCGGTCTGGGTGGAGCACTCCATCCACATCATGGAGCTATTGCTTGCCGACGATAAGTACAAGGTGGTCGTGTTCGACCTCGAGTACACCCGCGCTCGTGCCGGTCTCGTCCCAAGGTCGTCGTCGCCTAGATGTGCGTGCGCCACCATGTCCTCATCTACCACTACTACCTGGCCACAAGGCCTTGCGAGCGTTTCGCCAGGTTTGTTAACAGCCCTCACTACATGTTCGCTATGGTGGACATCACCAACGATGTAAAGGTGCTCAAGAGTTCAGGCATCGCCTGCCAGAATCTTGTCAACATTCAGGGCCAATACAAGATCTGGGGCAGCAAGGAGCATGAGAAGGACTCACTGGTTCACCTCGCCGAGGCCATCATCGACCCCTACTACAGAGACATGAAGGATTCGTGCAACAAGGACAAGCATGCCTGGCACTCGGCCTGGATGGAGAAACTCGACAAAGCTCACGTCGTGTACGCGGCCAAGGAGGCATACACGAGCTACGACATGTACAGGCGGATCGTTGACATGACGAAGTGCCTCCTTCCCCAAAACGACCAGGTATCCAGCCGGAAGCAGAGCAATGGCAAGCATCATCGCAACAATAAGTAGAAGATTAGATCCTCGTTTCTCCTACTTTAGTATGCATGTAATTGCTTACTTTGGTGTGTGCAAATGTTATGTGTGTAGTCACTTGTGTAATTGTATGCTTAATTTGGTTATGCAATGCTGTCTTTTTAAGTATATATGTTGATGCTCTGTAGATAGAGCGTAGATGGTGTGCGGACAAAGAAAATCACATCGCACACGGACTAAACAATGGAACCCGTCGGTGATGTTTTCATCAATCACTCACAATTGTATACCAGCAAACGTTTGCTCACAACACACACGGCTTGTTAGCAGTAATCGTCTATGTTCTTATCGGTCTAAGCGCACGTTTCCGATTACAGACCTGTTTGCCTCGTATCACACACATCTTGTTCATTTGAACCGTTTCTGTTCTCATGTCTCAATGCAAACAGTTCATCCGAGTGAACCGCATGTCGTATATCGCACACACCTTTGATCTGGCTGACCGTTTCTTTTGTGTTGCCTAATCACAAACAGTTCATCCGAGTGAACCGTATGTTGTACATCGCACACACCTTCATCTGGCCGCCCGTTTCTTTTGTTCCACCTCATCGCAAACAGTTAATTGAGCTGAACCGTATGCCCTGCATCGCACACGCAACTAAAATCTGAACCGTGTTTGATGCATCCTCCATCGCGAACGTTTTGCACCTTTTTTGATGGTTTTTACACCACCATTTGCGATTATGGCACCGCACATAGTTTTGTTGAAGGGTCTCTAATCGTAGTGTCGCATTAGCAGCATCCCGCAGTAGTGATAAGCACGAAATAAAGAATGATGAACCAGGTTTCTATACTTGTACTATTACAGATGGTAAAGAAAGAGGCGACAGACATTCCGATTGCTAAACAAGGTGAAGCAGAATGGCCCTATTATGCTCTCTTGGATGCAGAAGGCATGCAGAGCTCTAGTCCAACCCCTTGTGATGGTCGGGCGCCAATCATGTAGTTTGAGAGGTAATATTGAGTAAACTGCTTCAGGATCCACTACAAAAGAAAAAAGATTCAGACATTGTCATCTAACACAACTCATTACGAGCAGTAAAAAGAAGGCTACAGGGTTCTTACTTACCATCCGACAGTTCACTGTTGTCTTGCATAAAGTGTAAACAAATAGTTCGATTGACATCTTTTGACCCATTTTAATAGCAATCCTTATCAGTTTCCTCACTTGATGCTGGTTCATGAATATCTCATTGCCCCATACGCAGAAAGGGACGAAGTGTGGATCTTTGGCAATGATATATGTACCTAAAAGCACCAAGTTAATATTAGAAGCTAAACAACAATTGAAAAATGATGTAGTACAACACTCCCTCCATCCCATTATATAGGATTTTATTACATGTATATCTAGACATCATCGGAACATTAAGGTAACACTCTTCCTTGTTGCTATGTATCCTGGGATTGCATATTTAGTCATTCAGTACAATGCATGTTGCTAGGTAGCCTCAGATATATTAAATATGGCCCTAGTTAACCTACTGATAAATGGGTTACGGATATATTCAGTGAAATGTCCGATTCGATGATTAATCCCTTATCAACCCCAGGCTATATGGTACCAGCTACCGATATCCTGAACAGTGAGTACATATAAGCAATGCGATGAAACTAACCTCGATGGAAAACAACACTGTTCTCAATATTGTCGTGTATGAGTACATATAAAGGCAAGTTAAGCACAACAGGCTAAACATCAACCAAATATATCCATGGTAGACAACATAATCTACAAATGATAGCTTCAGTGTGCAGACTTAAGCACGCTAGTTAAGCAAAACAAGAAGCGGAAAGGTGTGTTAACTGCATCAGGCATAACATTTAAAAACAAGCAAATAGTCATTCAAACTGGTATTGTGCAGGTCTAAAGTACACTAGTTATTGTTAAAAAAACGAAAAGGCATGTTAACTGCAATATCCTTAACAGCAACCAAATATCGTAATTCATAGTGGTATTGTTGAAACTATTATTGATGAAATTGAACTGCACGGCAAATAGTTGCACATATAGAGCATCACATTATGAAGAACTGAAATAAACAAGTCATAAGGCCATCTCTAGCCGATCCTTAAAAAGTTAAAGGACTAAAACCCTTAGTGGATATATATATATATATATACTCCAGCAATTTTTCGCCTTTTCTAGTCGATCCCCTAAACTTAACGTTGTAAACTTCAATTTGATCAAGTTCAAAGCAGGTTCAACCGAAAGTAGCATGCATTCAAACATAAACAAAGATAGTTTTGCATAACCGAACATAAAACATAAATTTAAACTAAGCTAAACTACTTTCGGTCGAAGTAGAGGCGGAGCCAATGCTTCCTCGTCATGTACGGTGTCCCGCGAGCCAGGTCCAAGCCGATGCCGTCGTCGGGGTTGTTAGGGAAGGCACTCCTCCACTCGTCGACGTCGATCTCCTCGTCCTCGGGGCCCACCTTGATGCCCTCCGCGCCGCCATCGCCGCCGCCTTTGACCTCGTCATCGGAGGAGAGCACGATAACCTGATACGTCTTCGACGCATCTATAATTTTTGATTGTTCCATGCTATTATACTATCTATCTTGGATGCTTTATATGCATTTATATGTTGCTTTATATGATTTTTGGGACTAACCTATTAACCTAGAGCCCAGTGCCAGTTTCTGTTTTTCCTTGTTTTTGAGTTTTACAGAAAAGGAATACAAAACGGAGTCCAATTGACATGCCAATTTTATGATTATTTTTTATGGACCAAAAGAAGCCCCCGGAGTAAAAGAGTTGGGCCAGAAGAGTCCCGAGCCAATCACGAGGGTGGAGGGCATGCCCTACCCCTAGGCGCGCCCCCCTATCTCGTGGATGACTCGGATACCCCCCTGATGTGAGACCGACGCCAAAAAATTCCTATAAATACATAAACCCCTAGTAAGAAACCGAGATCGGAAATTCCACCGCCGCAAGCCTCTGTAGCCACCAAAAACCAATCGGGACCCTGTTCGGGCACCCTGCCAGAGGGGGGATCCATCATCGGTGGCCATCTTCATCATCCTGGCGCTCTCCATGATGAGGAGGGAGTAGTTCACCCTCGGGGCTGAGGGTATGTACCAGTAGCTATGTGTTTGATATCTCTCTCTCTCTCTCTCTCTCTCTCTCGTGTTCTTGATTTCGCACGATCTTGATGTACCACAAGCTTTGCTATTATAGTTGGATCTTATGATGTTTCTCCCCCTCTATCTCCTTGTGATGAATTGAGTTTTCCCTTTGAAGTTATCTTATCGGATTGAGTCTAAGGATTTGAGAACACTTGATGTATGTCTTGTGTGGGATACCCGTGGTGACAATGGGGTATTCTATTGATCCACTTGATGTATGTTTTGGTGATCAACTTGCGGGTTCCGTGACCTTGGGAATCTATGCATAGGGGTTGGCACACGTTTTCGTCTTGACTCTCCGGTAGAAACTTTGGGGCACTCTTTGAAGTTCTTTGTGTTGGTTGAATAGATGAATCTGAGATTGTGTGATGCATATCATATAATCATACCCATGGATACTTGAGGTGACATTGGAGTATCTAGGTGACATTAGGGTTTTGGTTGATATGTGTCTTAAGGTGTTATTTTACTACGAACTCTAGGGCTGTTTGTGACACTTATAGAAATAGCCCAATGGATTGATCGGAAAGAATAACTTTGAGGTGGTTTCGTACCCTACAATAATCTCTTCGTTTGTTCTCCGCTATTAGTGACTTTGGAGTGACGCTTTGTTGCATGTTGAGGGATTGTTATATGATCTAATTATGTTATCATTGTTGAGAGAACTTGCACTAGTGAAAGTATGAACCCTAGGCCTTGTTTCGAAGCATTGCAATACCGTTTCTGCTCACTTTTATTACTTGTTACCTTGCTGTTTTTATAATTTCAGATTACAAAAACCTATATCTACCATCCATATTGCACTTGTATCACCATCTCTTCGCCGAACTAGTGCACCTATACAATTTACCATTGTATTGGGTGTGTTGGGGACACAAGAGACTCTTTGTTATTTGGTTGCAGGGTTGTTTGAGAGAGACCATCTTCATCCTACGCCTCCCACGGATTGATAAACCTTAGGTCATCCACTTGAGGGAAATTTTCTACTGTCCTACAAACCTCTGCACTTGGAGGCCCAACAACGTCTACAAGAAGAAGGTTGTGTAGTAGACATCAAGCTCTTTTCTGGCATCGTTGCCGGGGAGGTTAGTGCTTGAAGGTATATCTTTAGATCTTGCAATTGAATCTTTTAGTTTCTTGTTTTATCACTAGTCTAGTCTGTAAAAGAAAACTACAAAAAAATGGAATTGAGGTTGCCTCATATGCTTCATATTTATAATGTCTTTCGTTAAAATGATGGAAAGGAAAATTGTGCTCAAGTGCTAGAAGAAGAATGCATTAAAATGTTTGGGACTAAATCTTTGAATGATGAGCATGATTGCAATGTTATTAGTATGAATTCCTTGAATATCCATGATGCTAATGATATGCAAAGCCACAAGCTTGGGGATGCTATGTTTGATGAAGATGATATTTTTAGTCCCCCAAGTTTGTTGAGCAAATATATTATGATGAAAGCATGCCTCCTATTTATGATGATTATATTGATGAAAGTGGGTTTGGAAGAGTGTCAACTTTAGGAAGTAATGATCCCACTATTTTGGAGGGTGTTCAATCTTATTGTGATAATTATGAAAATGGATTTGGAGAGGTCATGACTTTATTTAGTAATGATTCCACTATCCTGGAAGAGGTTTCAATTGATTATGATGAGAACAAAGTTGCTACTTATGATGATTATTATGATGATACTTATGTTATAAAAAGTAGTGATGATTATATTTACAAAACTTGTCGTGATTATGATTACCCTTTTTCTGAACATTACTCTATTAATGTGGAAACAATTTATAGTATTCGATTTTCTTATGATACTCCCACTATTCCGAATGAGAAGAATTTTGCTTATGTGGAGAGTAGTAAATTTTCTATGCTTGTAGATCATGAAAAGAATGCTTTATTTGATGGTTATATTGTTGAATTTATTCATGATGCTACTGAAAATTATTATGAGGGAAGAATATATGCTTGTAGGAATTGCAATAATATCAAGTTTCCTCTCTACGTGTTGAAAATCTTGAAGTCATGCCTGTTTTGCCTTCCTATGATAGTTGATTATTGTTCCCATAAGTTTTTTGCTCAAAAAATCCCTATGCATAGGAAGTGGGTTAGACTTAAATATGTTAGTCATATGCTTCATGATGCTCTCTTTGTGTTTCAATTCTTATCTTCCATGTGAGCATCATTGAAATCATCATGCCTAGCTAAAAAGGCATTAAAGAAAAGCGCTTGTTGGGAGACAACCCAATATTTACCCTTACTGTTTTTGTGTGTTAAAATGATTAATCTACTGAATTAATCATGTTTTATAGCTTTTGTTTCAATAAAGTGCCAAGTAAGACCTTTAGGATAGCTTACGGTGATAGTTGTGTTGATCCTGCTGAAAATCAGAAAATTTTGTGCCTAGTAAATTAGTTTTTATAATTCACAGAAACGTGCTTTTGATCCGATTCTTTTTGCTCTGGATTTCTAAACAAATTTCTCAGGTTTTCCTAATTTGGTAGGATTTCTGGAGTTACAGAAGTATTCGAGAGTTATAGATTACTATAGAATGTTCTGTTTTTAACAGATTCTGTTTTCTATGTGTTGTTTGCTTATTTTGATAAATCTATGAGTAGTATCGGAGGGTATGAACCATAGAGAAGTTGGAATACAGTAGATATTACACCAATATGAATTTATAATGAGTTCACAACAGTACCTAAGTGGTGATTTATTTTCTTATACTAACGCAGCTTACGAGTTTTCTATTGAGTTTTGTGTTGTGAAGTTCTCAAGTTTTGGGTAAAGATCCGATGGACTATGGAATAAGGAGTGGCAAGAGCCTAAGCTTGGGAATGCCCAAGGTACCCCAAGGTAATATTTAAGGACAACCAAGAGCCTAAGCTTGGGGATGCCCCGGATGGCATCCCCTCTTTCGTCTTCGTCTATCGGTAACTTTACATGGAGCTATATTTTTATTCACCACATGATATGTGTTTTGCCTGGAGTGTCATTTTATTTTATTTTGTTTTTCTTGCTGTTTGAATAAAATCCCAAGATCTGAAATTCTTAAATTTTAGAGAGTCTTCACATAGTTACATAATTATTCGACTACTCATTGATCTTCACTTATATCTTTTGGAGTAGTTTGTCATTTGCTGTAGTGCTTCACTTATATCTTTTTAGAGCATGGCGGTGGTTTTATTTTGAAGAAATAGATGGACTCTCATGCTTCACTTATATTATTTTGAGAGTCTTTAGAACAACATGGTAATTTGCTTTGGTTATGAAACTAGTCCTAATATGATGGGTATCCAAGAGGGATATAATAAAAACATTCATATAAAGTGCATTGAATACTATGAGAAGTTTGATTCCTTATGATTGTTTGAGATATGAAGATGGTGATATTAGAGTCATGCTAGTAGAGTAGTTGTGAATTTGAGAGATACTTCTGTTAAAGTTTGTGATTCCCGTAGCATGCACGTATGGTGAACCGTTATGTGATGAAGTTGGAGCATGATTTATTTATTGATTGTCTTCCTTATGAGTGGCGGTCCGGGACGAGCGATGGTCTTTTCCTACCAATCTATCCCCCTAGGAGCATGCGCATAGTACTTCGTTTTGATAACTAATAGATTTTTGCAATAAGTAAATGAGTTCTTTATGACTAATGTTGAGTCCATGGATTATACGGACTCTCACCCTTCCACCATTGCTAGCCTCGCTAGTACCGCACAACTTTCGCCGGTACCATACACCCACCATATACCTTCCTCAAAGCAGCCACCATACCTACCTATTATGGCATTTCCATAGCCATTCCGAGATATATTGCCATGCAACTTTCCACCGTTCCGTTTATTATGACGCGCTCCATCATTGTCATATTGCTTTGCATCATCATGTAGTTGACATCGTATTTGTGGCAAAGCCACTGTTCATAATTTTTCATACATGTCACTCATGAATCATTGCACATCCCGGTATACCGCCGGAGGCATTCTTATAGAGTCATATTTTGTTCTAAGCATCGAGTTGTAATTCTTGAGTTGTAAGTAAATAAAAGTGTGATGATCTTCATTATTAGAGCATTGTCCCACTGAGGAAAGGATGATGGAGACTATGATTCCCCCACAAGTTGGGATGAGACTCTGGACGAAAAAGAAAAAAAGAGGCCATAAAAAATGAGAAAGGCCCAAATAAAAAAATGAGAGAAAAAGAGAGAAGGGGCAATGCTACTATCCTTTTACCACACTTGTGCTTCAAAGTAGCACCATGATCTTCATGATAGGAAGTCTCCTATGTTGTCACTTTCATATACTAGTGGGAATTTTTCATTATAGAACTTGGCTTGTATATTCCAATGATGGGCTTCCTCAAAATCCCTTAGGTCTTCATGAGCAAGCGAGTTGGATGCACACCCACTTATTTTCTTTTTGAGCTTTCATACACTTATAGCTCTAGTGCATCCGTTGCATGGCAATCCCTACTCACTCACATTGATATCTATTGATGGGCAACTTCATAGCCCGTTGATACGCCTAGTTGATGTGAGACTATCTTATCCCTTTTTGTCTTCTCCACAACCACCATTCTATTCCACCTATAGTGCTATGTCCATGGCTCACGCTCATGTATTGCGTGAAGATTGAAAAAGTTTGAGAACATCAAAAGTATGAAACAATTGCATGGCTTGTCATCGGGGTTGTGCATGATTTAAATATTTTGTGTCATGAAGATAGAGCATAGCCAGACTATATCATTTTGTAGGGATAGCTTGCTTTGGCCATGTTATTTTGAGAAGACATGATTGCTTTGTTAGTATGCTTGAAGTATTATTGTTTTCATGTCAATATTAAACTTTTGTTTTGAATCTTATGGATCTGAATATTCTTGCCACAATAAAGAAGATTACATTGATAAATATGTTAGGTAGCATTCCACATAAAAAAAATTCTATTTTTATCATTTACCTACTCGAGGATGAGCAGGAATTAAGCTTGGGGATGCTTGATACGTCTTCAGCGTATCTATAATTTTTTATTGTTCCATGCTATTATATTATCCATCTTGGATGTTTTATATGCTGTTTTATATGATTTTTGGGACTAACCTATTAACCTAGAGCCCAGTGCCAGTTTTTGTTTTTTCCTTGTTTTTGATTTTTACAGAAAAGGAATACCAAACGGAGTCCAATTGACGTGCCAATTTTCGATGATTTTTTATGGACCAAAAGAAGCCCCCGGAGTAAAAGAGTTGGGCCAGAAGAGTCCCGAGCCATCCACGAGGGTGGAGGACACACCATACCCCCTGGGCACGCCCCCCTATCTCGTGGATGACTCGGAGACCCCCCTGACGTGAGACCGACGCCAAAAATTCTTATAAATACAGAAACCCCCAGAAAGAAACCGATATCGGGAGTTCCGCCACCGCAAGCCTATGTAGCCGCCAAAAACCAATCGGGACCCTGTTCCGGCACCCTGCCGGAGGGGGGATTCATCACCGGTGGCCATCTTCATCATCCCGGCACTCTCCATGACAAGGAGGGAGTAGTTCACCCTCGGGGCTGAGGGTATGTACCAGTAGCTATGTGTTTGATATCTCTCTCTTGTGTTCTTGATTTGGCACGATCTTGATATACCGCGAGCTTTGCTATTATAGTTGGATCTTATGATGTTTCTCCCCCTCTATCTCCTTGTGATGAATTGAGTTTTCCCTTTGAAGTTATCTTATCGGATTGAGTCTTTAAGGATTTGAGAACACTTGATGTATGTCTTGCGTGGGATACCCATGGTGACAATGGGGTATTCTATTGATCCACTTGATGTATGTTTTGGTGATCAACTTGCGGGTTCCGTGACCTTGGGAATCTATGCATAGGGGTTGGCACACGTTTTCGTCTTGACTCTCCGGTAGAAACTTTGGGGCACTCTTTGAAGTTCTTTGTGGTGGTTGAATAGATGAATCTGAGATTGTGTGATGCATATCGTATAATCATACCCATGGATACTTGAGGTGACATTGGAGTATCTAGGTGACATTAGGGTTTTGGTTGGTATGTGTCTTAAGGTGTTATTTTACTATGAACTCTCGGGCTGTTTGTGACACTTATAGGAATAGCCCAACGAATTGATCGGAAAGAATAACTTTGAGGTGGTTTCGTACCCTACAATAATCTCTTCGTTTGTTCTCCGCTATTAGTGACTTTGGAGTGATTCTTTGTTGCATGTTGAGGGATTGTTATATGATCTAATTATGTTATCATTGTTGAGAGAACTTGCACTAGTGAAAGTATGAACCCTAGGCTTTGCTTCAAAGCATTGCAATACCGTTTCTGCTCACTTATATTACTTGTTAACTTGCTGTTTTTATAATTTCAGATTACAAAAACCGATATCTACCATCCATATTGCACTTGTATCACCATCTCTTCGCCTAACTAGTGCACCGATACAATTTACCATTGTATTGGATGTCTTGGGGACACAAGAGACTCTTTGTTATTTGGTTGTAGGGTTGTTTGAGAGAGACCGTCTTCATCCTACGCCTCCCACGGATTGATAAACCTTAGGTCATCCACTTGAGGGAAATTTGCTACTGTCCTACAAACCTCTGCACTTGGAGGCCCAACAACGTCTACAAGAAGAAGGTTGTGTAGTAGACATCATAACCTCGCCACCCTTCGCGTCGCCGTCCTTGCTGCCTTCGACCTCGTCATCGGAGGGGAGCGCGATAACCTCGCCACCCTCCGCACCGGCAAAGATCGCCCGCTCCGCCTCCACGAGCTCCGGGTGCTGCCGGCGGAGCTCTTGCATGTAGGTCTCGTCGGCGGCCTCGGCCTCGAGGCGCTCCCACGCCGCACGGTCCTCCCGCGCCATAGCCGAGCTCACCACCTTGGCTCCGGCGGAACGAGGTCGACCGGACGTGTGCCGAAGGGGAAATTGAACCTAGCCGTTGCGCCTTGGTAGTGGACCTGCCAGCGGTCGTACTCCATGGCCGCGAGCTCGGCCGTGTGGAGACTACCGAGCCACCGGTGGGTGTGGGTCTCCCGATCTGTAATCTCGGCGACCCACATCCCCTACTGCAGCTGCCGGACCCCAAGGTAGGACCTCATCGGCTGTTGGGTCCGAGGAAGGACAGGGAAGTCCTCGAACCGGCATAGGGGCGCGGCAGCGGGCGGATCAGGGGACCGGCAACGGCGGATCGAGCCCGCGGAGGACGACGGGGACACCCTGGGCGGCCACCTCGTCGGCATCGGGCGAAAAGGCCATGATAAAACCTCTTTTTTCCATTGGCTCCTCGAGCTCCACGGCACACAGGCAGAGGTTGAGGATGGAGGCGTCGGCGATGACGGTGACCTACCAATGGTTTAGGGGGTGGTGTCTGTCTGTGTGAGCGGAGGTTTTGGGGACTGTGTGGTGTGTGTGGAGGGGGGGAAAGGTGGTGTTGGAGGAAATATTGTGGCAACTGAAAATTTTACTAGGCGGGAGTTACAAGGCGGGGCTACTGAAAATTTGGATCAAGGGCGAGCAGATATTTTTTAGATTGCGAGAGATGAAGAGGCGGGAGTAAAATGCTGGGGCTACTGAAAATTTGAATCAAGGGACTGAAGCGGGAGTAACAGACATTGCACACGGTCCGCACATACTAATCGTGTGCTATCAAACATTAAAACCTTCCAGGCGGTAGATATTTTAGAGATTACGAGCCAGTAATATTTTCGAGATTGCAAGGGATGCAGAGGCGGGAGTATTTGGAGAGCGAGCTAGTGTGCTTGACACACCGGCTGTGGACTGTAGCCGACGCACCTTCTCACGTAAGCCATAGGCGTACTACACACCGACGGTGCTCCAGGATATTTTGTACTGCATCTCACACGGTTGGGGATAATAAACTGTGTGGTATCTACTTGATTTTCCATCTTGATTTGAATTACATAATGGGGTCACAGCGGCAATGGGCGGTGTTTGAATTGCTAGACCTTTTATCGCTTATGTCCATGGATTTATGCTTATGTCCCATACAAGAAATGGGGATGAATTTTGAACACCACGGCACCTTTGGGGATGAAACGATATCCGTTGCATCTTATTGCTTTCAAAAAATTTCTAGTGTCAACATAGAACAACAGGAGTGTTGTGTTAAGTTTTGGAATTTTTCGGGGTTCGTTTGGACATTTTTATACATTAACTGGGTTTTCTAGGCATTTTATGTGCATAATTCAAATTTGAAATACATGCACATGCTCTAGTGCATATAAATTGGTTGAAAAATCAAATCTGTGTCCTTGGGTGCATGCTTACACTACTAGGGAAAAGCTTAGCAGCAGTGCGGGTTTTATGCCTATCAGTAGCGCCTGTCGTCCCACGCTACTGCTATACATGGATAGCAGTAGCGCGCTTTGGTGAAGAGCGCTGCTGATAATATCTGCAGCGCTTTTTACATGGAAGCGCTACTGGTAAGGCGGCGCTACTGCTAACTTTCTTCCCCTCGCTACTACTAGTTTTATTAGTTTTTTTCTGCATATTTGTTTTGTATTTGAATAGGCTTTATACAATAATCTTTAGCATATCATACACATACAAATGTAATCATAGCATATACATACAACTAGTCTCAACAAATCATGTCATCATCATAATCATCATCCAACACAAAGTGGTCTCTCGTCATCATCTCGAAAATAGCGATACAAGTCTCGATTACTTGCAACTACATCGTCATCCATCTAAACAATGATATACGCGAGAAGAGCTCTCACTTTGAGTGAGAGCGGAACTATGCAGTACACGAGTTCATATCCCTCTCTCGCATTAGCGTGAACCTAAACTAACTACTGCCTGTCGCTCGGAAACCGAAAACCGGTACACCTGGGCCTGACACTCCGTCCACTCGTCGTATATATACTCCTGGCGTAGCACTTCTTCGCCATCGATGATCTAGGCACCTGCATCGTCACATGAGTCGATGATATGCAACATATATAGTTGAGCAACAGAAAGAGACAGACTTGGCAAAAATAGAAGCAACATATCATAAGCATAAATAACAAAGTTGATCGTACCCAAAATGCCCTAACTAGAGTGATCGTCGCTAGTCGAGGAGGACGGTTTAATTACATCACAAATAAAGTTTCATCGTGCATAACTCAAAGTTTCATCATACAGAAAGTATGGACTAAACGGACACATTGTCATATATCGACAATCACTCCAACATGTCGTGCCATCCATCCAAGTCAGGGAGATAGTCCCCGAGCCTAGTGAAAGGCTTCAGGTCGAGACGCTGAGAGGCTACCCATGTTCAGACGTCTTCCCGCGACATTTGTCCTTCTTCGTAGAACATCCCTGTTTTTCTGACGACCTCCTTCATGATGATTTGGGCAAGTTCGCGCTGGATGTGATAGAACTCGGCTCAAAGTCGATGATCCTCGATATCTCCTACGTTCTTTGCCCATTGCAGAATATGGGCATCGCCAGATGTAGGTGACATGCGAAGGTTCTAGTGACCCCGTCTGTACTTCAGCATGTGGTGTAGGACATAGAATCCATCATTAAGAGAACCACTCGGTTGCTGGATGCAGCAGAAGTCGGTCTTATGGACGAAGGCGAGCCTGCGGCCCCTTCTCTTCTTGTCCTGGACCTCTCCACCCCGTGCTTCGTAGTAAAACATAGCACTGTCGAGAACATCCTTGATGTGGGTGTAATCCTTTTTGTTAATGTTCTTCGACGAGTCCAAGTAAAGAGTGTGGGAGTATCGGGGGTAGAGGATGATGAGGACGGCGCGCCCGCCGCTGCGCAAAATAAGTACACCTCAAATTAATTAGCCTCCACCGTGCAAATGAATGATTGAAATCGAAGGAAGGATATCTGCGCGGATGACTTACAGGGGATGATAAGGCACGAGAATCGCCTCCTTGTCCTTATTGGCGAGCATGAAATTGACGATGTATTCCCTCGCGTATTCACGGTGCTTTGCGCAGACTCCCAAGAAGCTCTCGTGCATGAAGTACGGGTCAGCGACACAGATATGAGGTATCTGCTCAACCCGATGATGTAGTTCATGTGCCAGGCATAAAGGCGGACAAACGTAAAATCCAGCTTCTTCACGTGGAACATGTCGAATATGTAATCGAATCAAAGGAAGAACTTATCCGCGGGGAAGAAGTCGAAGTACGACAATTGCGCAGAATGTTAACCACGTAGAGTGGGTATCCTGGATCTTTCGAGGCGATGAGGCCTTTCTCTATCCGCAGCACATCGTCATGAAGACTCCTTAGATCACCGAATCTGGCCCTTAGCGCTGCTGCAGGTAGGATTGGTTGACCGGGGATATGCAATTTATCCGCACCGGTGATATCTATACGGTCTTGAACCCGAGGCTGCTGAGGCGGCTAGATCATAGAATCAGCTTTCTTGCCTTTCCTCGCTCTCTTCCTAGGCTTCTTTGCCGAAAGGTCGTCTATAATACGTTGAGCCTCCGGAGGCGGCAATTCAGGCACCGACTCATGACGCTCAAACCCTGAGTAGGCGCCAGTATAGACATACTGTTGAGTGCCATCGTCATCCTCATCTTCATCCATGGCGACGTCATCAGCGACTAATGGAGCCTCTTCCTTACCCCGTCCGCTATCACCCAACCCGACACCCGACGCTAATTGGGTAGGTGGGGTGTTGATGTTCATACCTTGCTGAGGCTGCGTGCTCGTGGGTGTGCTCCCGGCCGCCTCCAGACGAAGCAGACTCTTTGGCCGCAACAGGACCCACCCATTGCAACAATCACCAAGCCGCCGCGGGGTCTCATCGTCATCCCCCCTAGTAGCAGAGGAGGCAAATTCGCGTGGCCCGGTTTGACACTGGCCACAGAAACCTTGAAGACGTTCGGGGGGATCGGCCGGCTGTGGAACAATGGTTCCTTCGGCTTCATTATCATCGCCTTCCCCACGTCCACCTTTTGGTCGCCGATGGTGTACAATATGGTGCATGGTGTTTCGTCGGCCTGCAAAGAAAAGTCTGCGACGTGAGACATCCGAAAGGCAACGAAAACGGGAGATAATACATTTATTGAAGGGGGGCGGTGTGACAGTACCGTGAGGGCGTCGAGCTCAGCCAAAGACGAAGCACCGCCGAGCACGTCCGGTGCGGGAGCCGGTGCGGGAGCAGGTGCAGGTGCTGGTGCAACGCTAGTCGAGCTGCTCCCCAAGAAGTCAGCAAGGGGAAAGTCCGCTGCATTTTTTTCTAGATTTTGCCTGGTCCAATTGAAAACGGCCGGAACCAAGGAAGTAGACATATCTACAACCATCTATTTTGCGGCAGCTACCGCTGTTGTGACTATCTGAGATGATTTCTTCTCAACCGCAATCTCAACCTTCTTGTCGATGTTTTCTTCGGTTAACCTCTGTCTTTCCTTTCTCTCCTCCTTGGTCTCACTGTAGTACTTCTTCCACGTGGCGCCGTCTCCGACACCGTGCACGCGTCCATACGACGGTCGAGTATCCATATGTTCAACGCCCGGTTGAATGGAGTGTCCCACTTGGGCCTCGCCAACGCCTCAGATGGCGAGTCGCTTTCAGCCGCAATCCTGTGCTGCTCTCTCTGCAAAAGGCACAAGGATCGTTTACAAATATGACTAACGTGTAGTCGAATTGATCAAAAACTAAAATTACCAGCAGTCTAATGAACTCCATCGTGACCGCGTTCGTCTCAAAAACCTTCTTCACTGGGTCCCAACGGTGCCGGGCCCTGAGGACGTCACGCTCCTGCGGGACGGTGAACTCCGCCAAGGGGTCTGGGATGCCCAGACTTGCGGCTTCCGCGTCCTCCTTGGCCCATATGGACCTCTTCCGCCGTAACCACGACTTCCGAGGTGGTGGCACCCAATGTTCCTCTGTTGAAGCCCCTTCATGTACTTTGACTTTTTTTGGCATCTTCGGCCTCGCAAGCCGCCTTGAATATTTCAAATTGCTCTGCCGTGATTGTCGGATTATCCTTTACAATCTCGGAGTAGGGTTCCTTTTTGTCGATCTTTGCTTTCACCCTTGTTTTCCAGGCGGCCAACGCGTCGCTAAACTTGGACATGGTGTGTTTGTTTATCTTCTTCATTGCCGGGTCCTTATCTGGATCTTTATAATCCTTTTCGTTCCGGCTCGGGAACAAGAATATCTGGTGCAGCTTCTTTAGGAGGTAGGTCCTCATATTATCTATCTTCTGTAGTTTCTCATCGTTGATGGTGGCGGTTGTCCGTATGATGCAGCCTATTTGATTGCCGTAGCACGCGCGCGCTTCCTCGGGCGCGGTTGGCTCAAATTTGTCGTCATCCACCAAAGTGACCACCAGTCTAGTAGTCCTGAGTTTGTTAGGAAGCCGTTGCCTCTTTGCTTTCGGTTCTACACCGGCTCCGCTCCCCGAGGCAGCGCCGGCCTCAGTCTCAGCGCCGGTCTCGATGCCGGTCTGAGTCTCAGTGCCGGTCTCAGTCTCAGCACCGGCCTGCGTGTCGGTCTCAGTCCCCGATGCGACCGGTGGGCCCAGCAACAACATCGGTTGATCGTCGGCAAGGCTCAAAAATTCGTCTGCCGCGAGGTAGACGTCGTCGCAATAACCATAACCATGTCCTTCATCATTGCTAGCCATGTTTCCTACGATTAAATCTAGCCAATTAATTCTAAACCTAATAAAATGAATAATGACATAAAAAGGCCTATGTTTTGCAGGAACGTTGACTCCTTCCCGGTGCGGCAAATCCCGGGCACTCGATATGTCCTAGTTTGTAGCACAAGTCATGCCAAAATTCACGGAAAATTTCGGCATGACCTTTGCTAAAAAGTGGACAAATCGAGAACCTGAAATTTGCCGGAACGGAAATGAATCAACATTCCGGCAAAACATAGGCCACTCAGCTTCATTCCCTGGAAACAACAAAAGGCCACTTGGGCACAATCGAAACATGGGCAAACACAATTGAGGAATTTGCATATATCCTGACCACTTCAAATTTGCATGTCCTAGCGTTTGACACTTCAAGAAAATCTACACAAATCTCATGCTCTCTCAAACTTCAATTCAAAAACCAAATATAGATTATATTTAGTTAACTACTGAACTAAACTTTACTCTAAACTAAACCCTACTGCCCTGTAACACCCCGGATGTAACTTTCCATATTTGTAACTCCAACTCTTGCCATTTTCGGCTATGTGTTATGATATTCCCTTCGTGGTCGGGTTTTGTCTCTCGTTTTACATTTTGTTTTTGGCATGCATCTCATATCATGTCATCATGTGCATCTCATTTGCATACGTGTTCGTCTCATGCATCCGAGCATTTTCCCCGTTGTCCGTTTTGCAATCCAGCACTTCCACATGCACCGGCGCACCCCTCTTGTTTCTTTTCGTGAGCGGGTGTTAAACGTTCTTAGAATGGACCGAGGCTTGCCAAGTGGCCTTGGTATAACACCGGTAGACCACCTGTCAAGTTTCGTTCCATTTGGAGGTCGTTTGGTGCTCCAACGGTTAACCAGGTAACCGCAAAGTCCTTTTGTGTGTTGCAGCAAAACCCCCCTCCAAACAGCCCAACAACCCATCTAAGTCACCTCCATGCGCTCGGTCGTTTGATCACGATCGTGTGGGCGAAAACCGCACTCCATTTGGAGTCTCCTAGCTCCCTCTACCTATATAAACATCCCTTCCCCGAAAATTTCGGATCAAATCCACCCTAACCCTAGCCTTCGTCCTCCGTGCGCCGCCGGACACGTCCGGTCCACGCCGGAAAAAAATCCCGCCGCCGCCCTCGTCCAATCGCCGCCCGCCACATGGCAGCCTCGCGCCCACATCGCTGCCGGCCCGCCGGGGCCCAGGCGGGGCGCTCCCAGCCCGCGCGCCGCCGCCCGTCTCCTCCCCGGGGCCCGTCTCCCGCTGCCGCCGCCACGGGCGCCCGCGCCCGAGAGCCGCGCCACCGCCCTCCGCCGTCCTCCGGTGACCCCGACGCCGCGCCCCGCTCCTCCGACGCCGGCGCCGCCCGCGTGCCCCGTGCTCCTCCCTCCGAGCTCCTCCGCCATGTGACCGTCCCTCCCCCCGAGCCTCTCCACTCCGACCGCCGTCTTCCCCCCTCTCCGGTGAACAGCATCAGCTCCGGCGAGCCCGATCCAGATCTGGGCGAGACGGTTGACTTTCTTCCCTCCCCTCGATTTCTCCAAGTCCTAAAATTTTACATTCTGTTGCATACTTTGACGCATCATAACTCCGTGCAAACTGCTCCGTTTCATGCATGCAATATATCGAAATGTTCCTTACGAGATTCTCTTAAATTTGTTCCATTGTGACATGCTCGATTGAGTTCATCTTGATGCCCAAATCTCTGGTGCAAGAGTGCTATATGATGTTTACTGCTGTTACTTATCAGAACTTGGTGATTTGTTATTTTTGTTGCAATTGATGTGTGCATCTTATGAGCATGAGCTCTACAGGTGTTTTGATCTATGCCATGCCATCTTTACAGAGGTGTATGCCATGTATGTTTGTGATCTATGTGGTGACTAGCACAAGCATGCAAACTAGGCTTCGTGATGTTTCTGTTTTCAGGGACTTCGGATTTTGCAGTCTGTGACTGCTGTTATTTTGTTGCCATGTATCCATGTGTCTACAGAGAGATCCATGCTTATTTTGAGTATGTTCAGTACGGATGTTTTGTAGATATAGTTGTGCCCTATCCATCCATGCCCCTGTTTGCAATTATGGAGTGCCATAGAATGTCTTAATCTTGCTCTACTTTTGCTACAAAATATTTCTGGCAGAATGTTAACATGATATTCAATTTTGCCAAGGTTGTTGTAGTTGATCCATATATGCTATGAACTTTCTCTTGCCATGGATAGCTTTATAAACATTCCATATTATTGTAGGTATGCGTGTTTTGTCATGCATTGCTTTGTGATGAGTGAATCAAGCTCACCAAGATGCCCTTATAATTTCTGTTACTACCATGCTCTGTTTTCTGCTAAGTCTGAAACCTGTTAACAAAACTTGCTACGTTTACATGGGTGCCATCATATCTTCTAATCATTTTTGGCTCATGGTCAGTAAGGGACTTTTGTTCTATGCATTTAGTAGATTCATTCCATGCCTTATTTTGCTATGTTATGTTCTTGTAGTATGTGTTTTGCTTGCTCTAAACATTGCTACCTGATGCTGTTTTAGCCATGTTCAGTATTTTCACCAAGTCTGTGAACCTGATATCTTTTGCACTTTTGCCATGCTTGTTTGAACCTGTTATTGTGTGATCTAGCCGTAGCTCAGTGTTCATCTTTTGTGAAGCATCTCCTGTAGATTACTGCCATATACTTTGTTGCTATGTTGGGGTGCTGTAGCATAGTTACTTGATGTATTCTAAGTGCTATCATGATGTTAATCGCAGAATCGTGTCATTCTTGTTTTGCTTGCCATTTGCAAACCGTGCATCCGTTTCCGGTGATTTTTATATCGATTTTGACCGAAATCATCTCATCGTTCCAGTGGCATACTTGGTTTGCCAAGTTACTGCCTTGTTCATCCTTTTTTTCTTCCGGAGCACGCATATGCATCGCATATCATATCTTGCATATCATATCATGCATGTTTTGCATCATGTTGCTTGTGCATTTCCCGTGATTGATTTTGGTTCCATTGCTTGTGTTCTTGCTGTGGGTAGAGCCGGGAGACGAGTTCGTGAACGAGGAACCTGTTGAGTACGCTTACGAGGATCAAGCTTTCGACAACTCTAAGAACCTTGCAGGCAAGATGACTATACCCTCGAAATCACTTCTATCTTTGCTTTGCTAGTTGTTCGCTCTATTGCTATGTTGCGCTACCTACCACTTGCTATATCATGCCTCCCATATTGCCATGCCAAGCCTCTAATCATCTTTTCCTAGCAAACCGTTGTTTGGCTAAGTTACCGCTTTTGCTCAGCCCTTCTTATAGCGTTACTAGTTGCGGGTGAAGTTGAAGTTGGTTCCATGTTGGAACATGGATATTTTGGAATATCACAATATCTCTTATTTTAATTAATGCATCTATATATTTGGTAAAGGGTGGAAGGCTCGGCCTTATGCCTGGTGTTTTGTTCCACTCTTGCCGCCCTAGTTTCCATCATACCGGTATTATGTTCCTTGAGTTTGCGTTCCTTACGCGGTTGGGTGATTTATGGGACCCCCTTGACAGTTCGCCTTGAATAAAAATCCTCCAGCAAGGCCCAACCTTGGTTTTACCATTTGCCACCTAAGCCTTTTTCCCTTGGGTTTTCGCGAGCCCGAGGGTCATCTTTATGTTAACCACCCCCCCCCCCCGGGGCGAGTGCTCCTTCGAGTATTGGTCCGAACCGACTAGACTGCGGGGCCACCTCGGGGAAACTTGAGGCCTGGTTTTACTCATAGGATGTCTCATCCGTTGTGCCCTGAGAACGAGATATGTGCAGCTCCTATCGGGATTTGTCGGCACATTCGGGCGGCTTTGCTGGTCTTGTTTTACCATTGTCGAAATGTCTTGTAAACCGGGATTCCGAGACTGATCGGGTCTTCCCGGGAGAAGGTTTATCCTTCGTTGACCGTGAGAGCTTATAATGGGCTAAGTTGGGACACCCCTGCAGGGTATTATCTTTCGAAAGCCGTGCCCGCGGTTATGAGGCAGATGGGAATTTGTTAATGTCCGGTTGTAGAGAACTTGTCACTTGACTTAATGAAAATACATCAACCGTGTGTGTAGCCGTGATGGTCTCTTCTCCGCGGAGTCCGGGAAGTGAACACGGTTGGAGTTATGCATGAACGTAAGTAGTTTCAGGATCACTTCTTGATCATTTCTAGCTTCGCGACCGTTGCGTTGCTTCTCTTCTCGCTCTCATTTGCGTATGTTAGCCACCATATATGCTTAGTGCTTGCTGCAGCTCCACCTCATTTCACCATCCTTTCCTATAAGCTTAAATAGTCTTGATCTCGCGGGTGTGAGATTGCTGAGTCCTCGTGACTCACAGATTCTACCAAAACAGTTGCAGGTGCCGATGATGCCAGTGCAGATGATGCAACCGAGCTCAAGTGGGAGTTCGACAAGGAACGTGGTCGTTACTATGTTTCTTTTCCTGATGATCAGTAGTGGAGCCCAGTTGGGACGATCGGGGATCTAGCATTTGGGGTTATCTTATTTTTCATTTGGGTTTTGACCGTAGTCGGTCTATGTGTGGATTTTGGATGATGTATGAATTATTTATGTATTGTGTGAAGTGGCGGTTGTAAGCCAACTCTCGTTATCCCATTCTTGTTCATTACATGGGATTGTGTGGAGATGATCCATCTTGCGACAAAACCACAATGCGGTTATGCCTCTAAGTCGTGCCTCGACACGTGGGAGATATAGCCGCATCGTGGGCATTACATGCCCTAATTAACATCTAGTTAAACAAACTCAATTCAAAAACTAAACCCTACTGAACTAATTAACATCTACATTATCTACTACTTAGCATCTATTATTACCCTAACTAAAAAACATCAACATTATCTACTACTTAACTTTAACATCTATTAACTAAAAAGGATGGGTGGGGGGCTTATAGAGAGGGAAGAGACGGTGGCGGGGAGGTGCTCGGCGACGGAGGTAGGGGCGGTGAGGGCGGGCTCAGGATCGAGACGCGGCAGTCCTGGCGGGCTCGGGGGCGGTGAGGTCGAGGCGGCGGCGGTGAGGTGGAGGGAGGCGACGGTGAGCTCGAGGGCGGCCCGAGAGGCGGCGGCGGTGAGGCTGGGCGGCCTCGGGCGGTGGCCGTGAGGATGAGCGCGGCGTCGACGCCGGCAGGAGACGGCGGCGAAGTGGGGGTGACAGCAAAGTGGGGGAGACGGCGGCGAAGTGGGGCGAGGGATCGATTTGGGGGAGAAGTGGCGGCCGGGAGGAAACTGTTTTTGGTTAAGTCAAACGTAACGGTAGCGCGTTACAGAAAACGCGCTATAGCTAAGTTAGCAATAGCGTGTTTCCGAGAACGCGCTACTGCTACGTCTTCATCATTTTTTCCCTTTTTCATTTATTTTTCCTTACATTTTATATTTTTCCTTTCTCCTTTTTCTATTTCTTTCATTCTTATTTACTTTTCTATTCATTTTTTATTTTATTTTCTTTTCGTTAGCAGTAGCGCTTTACGCGTAAACGCGCTGCTATAAGTGTATTAGCGGTAGCGCGGTTTTTGGAAGATCGCTACTACTATGTGTAGCCCATCGGCTAAGTGATTGGAATTTTAGTAGTAGCGAGTTTTGGGTGAGACGCTCTACTGATATATGTCCATCTGCAGGGCGCTTATTTTGCGCGCGCTACTGCTGTCTAGCAGTAGCGTGCTTTTTTAACAAGCGCTACTACTAAAGTTCTGTGTATAACGTTTTCCCTAATAGTGTTAGGTCCCATGCAAGAAATGGGAATGAATTTCAAACACCTGGGTACTGTTGATTGCCAACAAAACGTTGAGATACCTGGTTTTTAAATTCTAGTAAATCCAAAACTCGTCTGAAATTCATGAAACTTGCCATGCTATCATGGAGTGGCATCAACGTGCCGTGGTAAAAAATTTGTCCCATTTGGGGCAGGTTTGGGTATAAACTTCTCACAAACAAGAGCTTCTCACAACAAGCCTGATGGTTTCGGTAGGGAACGTGCCACCTTTGGGAATGAAATGATATCCGTTGCCTTTTATTGCTTTCAAAGATTTTCTAGTGTCAACATAGAACAACAGGAGTGTTGTGTTAAGTTTTGGAATTTTTCGAGGCTCGTTTGGACATTTTTATACATTAACTGGGTTTTCTAGGCATTTTATGTGCATAGTTCAAATTTGAAATACATGCACATGCTCAAGTGCATATAAATTGGTTGAAAAATCAAATATGTGTCCTTGGGTGCATGCTTAGGTCCCATGCAAGAAACGGGAATGAATTTCAAACAACAGGGCACTGTTGATTGCCGGCAAAACATTGAGATACCTGATTTTTAAATTCTATTAAATCCAAAACTCGTCTGAAATTCATGAAACTTGGCATGGTATCATAGAGCAGCATCAACATGCCGTGGTAAAAAATTTGTCCCATTTGGGGCAGGTTTGGGTATAAGCTTCTCACAAACCAGAGCTTCTCACAACTAGCCTAGTGGTTTCGGTAGGGAACGTGCCACCTTTGGGGATGAAATGATATCCATTGCCTCTTATTGCTTTCAAAACATTTCTAGTGTCAACATAGAACAACAGGAGTGTTGTGTTAAGTTTTGGAATTTTTCGGGGCTCGTTTGGACATTTTAATACATTTACTGGGTTTTCTAGGCATTTTATGTGCATAATTCAAATTTGAAATACATGCACATGCTCTAGTGCATATAAATTGGTTGAAAGATCAAATCTGTGTCCTTGGGTGCATGCTTAGGCCCCATGCAAGAAATGGGAATGAATTTCAAACACCAGGGAATTGTTGATTGCCTGCAAAACGTTGAGATACTTTGTTTTTAAATTCTAGTAAATCCAAAACTCGTCTGAAATTCATGAAACTTGGCATGCTATCATGGAGCGACATCAACATGTCGTGGTAAATTTTTTGTCCCATTTGGGGCAGGTTTGGGTATAAGCTTCTCACAAACCAGAGCTTCTCACAACAAGCCTGGTAGTTTCGGTAGGGAACGTGCCACCTTTGGGGACGAAACGATATCCATTGACTCTTATTGCTTTAAAAAATTTCTAGTGTCAACATAGAACAACAGGAGTGTTGTGTTAAGTTTTGGAATTTTTCGGGGCTCATTTGGACATTTTTATACATTAATTGGGTTTTCTAGGCATTTTATGTGCATAATTCAAATTTTAAATACATGCACATGCTCCAGTGCATATAAATTGGTTGAAAAAACAAATTTGTGTCCTTGGGTGCATGCTTAGGTCCCATGCAAGAAATGGGAATGAATTTCAAACACCAAGGCACTGTTGATTGTCGGCAAAACGTTGAGATACCTGGTTTTTAAATTCTAGTAAATCAAAAACTTGTCTAAAATTCATGAAACTTGGCATGGTACCATGGAGCGGCATCAACATGCCGTGGTAAAAATTTTGTCCCATTTGGGGCAGGTTTGGGTATAAGCTTCTCACAAACCAGAGATTCTCACAACAAGCCTGGTGGTTTCGGTAGGGAATGTGCCACCTTTGGGGACGAAACGATATCCGTTGCCTCTTATTGCTTTCAAAAAATTTCTAGTGTCAACATAGAAAAACAGGAGTGTTGTGTTAAGTTTACGATTTTTTTGGGGCTCGTTTGGACATTTTTATGCATTAACTGGGTTTTCTAGGCATTTTGTGTGCATAATTCAAATTTTAAATACATGCACATGCTCCAGTGCATATAAATTGGTTGAAAAATCAAATCTGTGTCCTTGGGTGCATGCTTAGGTGCCATGCAAGAAATGGGAATGAATTTCAAACACCAGGGCACTGTTGATTGCCAGCAAAACGTTGAGATACTTTGTTTTTAAATTCTAGTGAATCCAAAACTTGTCTGAAACTCATGAAACTTGGCATGCTATTATGGAATGGCACCCGACATGCTGTGGTATTTTTCGTGTCCATTTTGGGAGAAGGCGCACTCGAATAACAGCCAAGGCATTTTGAAAAAATAGCTACCACTTTAATATCTCAAAGGTTTATATAACTCAAACCGTGTGTGTTTTGTTAGCCATTCATGTGATGCCACATGTCTTGGTTTTAATGGCTATAGGAGGTGCCGTGCGGACAACTACTTGACTGAACGGGAGGTGTGCGAGCGCAGTCCGGTGCGCAGGCTCATCGAGAGGCTCACCGGGAAGCAGGCAAGTTGTTCAACGCAGGATTTATGCACCTCTTCAACTCAAACGGTTCAGATTGAATACGGTATGAGCTGTTTAACCGTGCCATGCTTCAGTTAAGCAGTAAAATAGCAGAAAATAAACCAAAAAATATACGTGCTGCCACACGCCCCGTGTGTCCTGCGAGCAGGCGTGAGTTGACGGGACGCATGCGAGCTGTCCGCTGTGCAGGCATACCGGGAGGCGTGCGTGCAGGTGTGCGTATTGACGGGGAGGCGTACGAGTAGCTGTGTGAAATGATGGTAGGAATGGCAAAAGTCCGTTTTGCCTAAAAATATGAAATTATTCATGGTTCGTTTTGCCTTTTTATACATTATTTGAGTTTCCTAGGCATTTTGGAACGTACTTTGGTGTGTGCAAATTTCATGTGTATACTAGCCACATATGTCATTCGATGTTCAATCTGTTTATGGAATCAAGTCCTTATAAGTTATAAGTACATATGATGTTGTTCTGTGTGCAATGACATTTCTGATTACAGACCTGTTTGCCGCGTATCACACACATCTTGTTATATTGAACCGTTTCTGTTCTCTTGGCTCAAAGCAAACAGTTCATCCGAGTGAACCGCATGCCATATATCACACACACCTTGATCTGGCTGACCGTTTCTTTTGTGTTGCCTAATCACAAACAGTTCATCCGAGTGAACTGTATGCTGTATATCGCACACACCTTCATCTGGCTGCCCGTTTCTTTTGTTCCTCCTCGTCGCAAACAGTTAATTGAACTAAACCATATGCCCTGCATCACACACGCAACAAAAATCTAAACCGTGTTTGATGCATCCGTCATCGTAAACGTTTTGCACCTTTTTCACGGGGTTTTTACACCACCGTTTGCGATTAATGCATCGCACACAGTTTCGTCGAAGGGTCTCTGATCGTAGTGTCGCGTTAGCAGCATCCTGCACTAGTGTAAGCATGACAGGAAAAAAATTCGTTTGGCCCAAAATGTCACGGATGTGTCTTTTTTTTGTAGTGCCAGGAGTGGAACACTGGACAGCGGTTAAGAATATCCTGAAGTACCTGAAAAGTACCAAGGATATGTTTCTCGTTTATGGAGGTGACGAAGAGCTCATTGTAAAGGGTTACGTCGATGCTAGCTTCGACACAGATCTGGATGACTCTAAATCACAAACCGGATACGTATTCTTATTGAATGGTGGAGCTATCAGTTGGTGCAGTTCCAAGAAGAGCGTCGTGGCGGGATCTACCTATGAAGCGGAGCACAGAGCTGCTTCGGAAGCAGCGCATGAAGAAGTCTGGATGAAGGAGTTCATATCCGATCTGGGTGTAATACCCATTGCATCGGGTCCAATGACAATCTTTTGTGACAACACTAGAGCAATTGCCTTAGCGAAGGAATCCAGGTTTCACAAGAGAACCAAACACATCAAGGGACACTTCAACTCTATTCGCGAAAAGGTCAAGGATGGAGACATAGAAATTTGCAAAGTACATACGGATCTGAATATAGCAGAACCATTGACTAAACCTCTTCCGCGGGCAAAACATGATCAGCACCAAGACTCCATGGGTGTTAGATTCATTACTATTTAATCTAGATTATTGACTCTAGTGCATGTGGGAGATTGATGGAAATATGCCCTAGAGGCAATAATAAAGTTGTTATTATTATATTTCCTTATTCATGATAAAGGTTTATTATTCATGCTAGAATTGTATTGACCGGAAACTTAAATACATGTGTGGATACATAAACAAATATCGTGTCCCTAGTGAGCCTCTACTAGACTAGCTCATTGATCAAAAGATGGTTAAGGTTTCCTAACCATAGATATGAGTTGTCATTTGATAACGGGATCACAAAATTAGGAGAATGATGTGATGGATAAGACCCACTCGTTAGCTTAGCATATGATCGCTCAGTTTATTGCTACTGCTCTCTTAATGTCAAATAAATGTTTCTTTGACCATGAGATCATGCAACTGCCGGATACTGGAGGAATACCTTGTGTGCTATCAAACGTCACAACGTAACTGGGTGATCGAGGTATCTATTCAGCTGGCATGGATCGAGATTGGGAGTTGTCACTCTGAGTACCGGAGATGTATCTCTGGGCCCTCTCGGTAATACACATCATAAGAAGCTTGCAAGCAAAGTGACTAAGGAGTTAGTTACAGGACGATGTATTACGGAACGAGTAAAGAGACATGTCGGTAACGAGATTGAACTAGGTATGGAGATATCGACGATCGAATCTCGGGCAAGTAACATACCGACAGACAATGGGAACTACGTATGTTTTCATAAAGGTTCGACCGATAAAGATCTTCATAGAATATGTAGGAACCAATATGGGCATCCAGATCCCGCTATTGGTTATTGACCGGAGAGGTGTCTCGGTCATGTCTACATCATTCTCTAACCCATAGGGTCCGCACGCTTAACGTTCGTTGATGATATTGTATAATATGAGGTATGTGATTTGGTGATCGAATGTTGTTCGGAGTCCCGGATGAGATCACGAACATGACGAGGAGCTCCGGAATAGTCCAGAGGTAAAGATTGATATATAGGACGAAGATATTTGGACTCTGGAAAGGTTTCAGAATGCTCCGGGTATTCATCAGGTAACCGGAAGGGGTTCCGGGAGACCTACGGGGAGTATATGGGCCTAATCGGCCAAGGGGAGGCACACACCAGCCCACAAGGGGCTGGCGTGCCCTCTCCCTGGCCGCCGGCCCTATAAGAAGGAAAAGGGGAGGGCTAGCCCCCTGCCTTGTCCTCCTCATGGGAGAAAGGAAAGGGGGGCACCACTCCTCCTGCCTTCCCCCACGCGCCTCAGAAGGTAGGGGGCGCGGCTAGGGCAGGGGCCTAGGGTGGCCGCCGGCCCCCTTGGGGCGCCCTAGGCTGCCTCCCCTCCTCTCCCCACCTATATATATGTGTGGAGGGAGAGGTGCAACACACAACATGATTCCCAAGCCGTGTGCGGCGCCCATCTCCCTCTAGTTCATCCTCGGTCATATTTCCGTAGTGCTCGGCGAAGCCCTGCGGAGATAGTTGCATCACCACCGTCACCATGCCGCCGTGCTGCCAGAAATCATCTACTACTTCGCCTGTCTTGCTGGATCAAGAAGGCTAGGAAGTCATTGAGCTGAACGTGTGTTGAACACGGAGGTGCCGTATGTTCGGTACTTGACCGAGCGGGTCGTGAAGGTGTACAACTGCATCAACCGCGTTGATAAACGCTTTCGCTTAACTGTCTACGAGGGTACGTAGACACACGCTCCCCACTCGTAGCTATGCATCTCCATGGATAGATCTTGCGTGTGCGTAGGAAAAAAATTGTTATCCATGCAACGTTCCCCAATAGCTAGATTATCTAAGTAGTCACCTCCTGGTATATGGATGGATTCTCCTCCGGATGAGGTGGTTATCTTCCTTGTAAACGATGCTACTTTGCTTGTGATTTAATAAAGGAGGAACGAATTATTAAAAAAATATCTCAATTTAATTATATAAATACCACATTTGGCCCAAAAAATGGACTTCCATACAAAATAATTAATTACACCTTGTATACTGTTCTAAATTATGAGAGTTCATTTGGTGCTTTCTGAAATTTCTCAGAGTATCAGCCATCTGTAAATCACAAGCCCACATCCTCCTTGAGTGCTCCTCATCGACGCCTTTAGCGCCGGTAAAGGATCCTAGCCCTCACGCCTCACTCATCTAGGCCCGAGCCCAACAAAGGCGATGCGACCAGATCGCTCCGGTTGCAGCCTCGTAGGTCTGTTTGGTCGATGGTTGACCGGTCAACCATTTGAATTTAGTAAAAAAATCATAAAATTTTGTAAAAAAAATAAAACACAAAATTAAAAAAAGTGGATTTGAAAAAATTTAATTGCAAAAAAGTTCACAAATATGAAAAAAAAATCAATTTTTGGAAAAGGTTCATTAATTTGAAAAAAATCATGGATTTTGAAAAAGAATCATAGAATTAAAAAAATATTTGTGGATTTAAAAAATATTAATGGATTCGAATATATTCATGCATTTGGGAAAAGTTTGCAGATTCAAAAGTTCATGGGTTTAAAAAAGGTTCATGAATTTGAAAACATTCACGGATTTTAAAAAAAGTTCATGCACTTGAAAATTCTTTGTAAATTTGAAAAAAGTTCAAGAATTTGAAAGAAACTACATGCTTTCAAAAAAATGTCACGAAATTGAAAAAAGTTCATGAATTTTTAAAAAGTTCATGAATTTGAAAAGGAATTGAATTAAACTAGAAAACTAAAACACATAAAAATGGTTGGGAAGCTTCCCAAAATCGGAGGGACTTCTGAAAAAACGAATATGAGGGACTCTTGTATGGGTCGGCAGGTTAGGATCAATATGAATGAGGGGAGGAGGGGGATGCGCCAGTTGTAAATAACCATTTGTTTGGCTCGTAAGGCGCCGGATAGGGTTTGGACTCCTGTTTGTGCTCCTTTCCCCTTTTTCTTTTGGGTATTGGGCCAACATACTCATTTGGTTACCCCTCCACCTCCTTCCCCTGATGGGCTGCCTATAGGGTAATGGGCTAAACAATTGGACTAGTATTTCTTATGTGCTGGAAAACAACATGCTTACAGAACTATTTTTTTAACTCTAGACAAAACCATTTTTTTGCATGGAGACAAAACTAATATGCCAAGTGAAAAAAGCCAAAGTACCAACATTGTACATTCTTTCTTTGAAAGCATAGACTTTATTTCTCAGATAATCGATAGCTTGAACATATGAAAGTATAGACAAACCTTTTCCGTCGCGAGCAATCACGGTTGTTGCAACCCGGAAGTATTTCATACTGGAACGCCGCATCTACATTAATTTTAATAACATCACTCCTCGGCTTCTTCCACATCTGATCTTGCGTCCTCATAGGCTGCTTTGTTGTATGTGCTCTAGTATAATTCGTTGCCAATACTTTGGTAGAAACTATTATTCTGTCAGGTGCTTGAATTGTTTTGCCTTGCACATGTTGTCGGCGTTGCCGCCAAATATATCAAGAAGCTACCATGATCAATTCTGCTATAGGTAATCCGTTCAGAACCGAATGATTCCTAGCCAGGATCTCCATTGTCACGGAACCCGGCAGATCCTCGTTCACTGCATCATTTATGATATTATGTAGTCCCAGCTCTGTCCACACATCCATAGCTCGAAAGCAGCTGAATAGAATGTGCCGGATGTCCTCAAGTCCAACGCGACAGATCACTAAAGAGTAAACTAATCTTACATTCTTAAGAAGTTGACCCCTGATGAGTAAATAGGCAGTTTTTCGATTAAATTAATTCATGAATAAATCATTAGCATGACATGGACAGCATTGATAACACACTGATTACGATCTAACAGAGTATGTACTACGCACATAATAGAAACATCTACGCATATTGCTAGTACTGCTACAACAGAAAGAAACACGAGAGGGATAAACGATGTATACCCTCCATTCGGCCACGCGGCGGCGGTAGCGGTGGCAGCAGCCGCGGCATGCTCAGCGGCCTTCTTGTCGGCCTCGGCCTTCTCAGCGGCGGCACGGTCGGTGTCGGTCGACATGGTGATGACGAAGGTGATGCGGACGTAGATGAACAGAAGCGAGCAGTCGCGTAGTCGCTACCCAAAAACCTAATCGCCCCTCTCCCGTACAGGATCCGGAGAGGCGGGGTTTCGGAGGCCTGCTCTCCCGTCAACCGTGTACGCGGTGAACGGGACGGAGTCGCCGGCGGCAGCAGCAGCAGAGGAACAACGTGGGCGTGGAGGCGCAGATGGAGATGCGTTCTGTTTTCGCGGCGGCTAGGTTGGCAGCGCCCCACATATATATGTGCGGCCGCGCGTGGAGAGACGTGGGCTGAAACAACTCTCCTTCCACTTCCGGGGTGGGACTAAACTTCCCACTACCTTGTCATGCCACCTACATTGGCCCTTAGAGATTAAATCTGAAATTGTCATATGGGCTCTAGGCCCATCTCATATTTCAACAATCCCCCACCAGATCTTAGGGGCCCACTTGTCCTTTCACTACTGGAATCAGGGATTTTGCCGTCTGCCAGTTCTTTGCCGTCTGCTTGCAGACGGCAAAGAAGGTCTTTGCCATCAGCTACCAAACAACAGACGGCAAAGAGTTAGCAGACGGCAAAGAAGGTCTTTGTCATCTGTTATTTCTTTGCCGTCCGCTGGCAGATGGCAAAGAATCTTTGCCATCTGCCAGCGGACGGCAAAGAAGTGCCAGCGGACGGCAAAGAGGGGGGCTATCTTCGGATCTGACCAGTGGATCTCATTTTCCCCCGATGGGCGGAAAGAAGCGCATCCCCCCACCAAACCCTACTCCGCCCCCACATCCGCCCGTCGGCGCCCTCCTCCGCCTCGCCGATGCGCTGGGGTCGCCGCTCCTCCTCCGCGCCCACGGCACCGTCCACTCCCGCGCCGCCGCCGTCCTCACCGACCCCGACCAGCTCCGGGCCGAGCTTCGCAACCGCGCCTCTGCTCTCCTCCGGCCGGCGCGCCACCGCGCCTCGTCTCCTCCAGCCGGAAGGGTACCCAACGCCGCCCCCCCCCCCCCCCCCCGCCCTCCACCCATCCACACACCCGGCTCTCCCGACTCGGCGCGCGCCACCGTGACCTGCGGGAGGCCCGAGCTCGAGCTCGCCGGCGACGACGACGCACCGCACAGGGTCCCTCCCTACTTCTCCCCATCGATTCCTCTCTCCTTCGCTCCTTCCTTCTGTCCCCCATTCCAATAGACTTATTTTTGCTTTGATTTAGATCAGCAGGAGCTCTCCCCCTCTCCAGATCCATGCACGGCGACGACCAGGACCCCACGCTCAAGCCCCACGAGCTGGACGAGGTCGACAGCGAGGTCATCTGCCCTGCCCACCATGATTTCCCATAGAACAAGAAGGTCGACCCTCTCGCTCTATTTTCTTTTCTTTCCAAATGATTGCTGCCGTGCTCTTGGATAATTCTCTAGGGGCTCTCAAATTTTCTTGGACTGAACCTGATGCAAAAAACGTGGCCACTTTGTTTCCTGATACTCACAGGTTACAGCCATCGATAGACTAGCATCACTGGCTATTTTGTTTCTCTTCTCTCACCGTGTGAGCACTAGCAGTGTAGAATTTGTGAGAGCTGCTACTTAGTTAAGCAACTACTAGTTTAATAAGTAAATGTCCATGAGATGCTCCTGTTGGTTCCTTTGATTTTTGTTGTTTATGGATGGAAAGTAATTCATTCATCTCACTAAATCGATTGGGCAAGAGTTGATTGTTTGTTAACTAGGCCTGCTATTACACTGCTTCTCTGTTATATAATATGTGCAAACTTTCTATTTGTTATGTGGTGAAAATAGCCATCATATTTATTTCCACACAATCAAGTTGATGAAAATTATGCCACGTGAATTTTCATGCTATTGTACCAAGATGAGGGTGCTGCTTGTTGCCATGGAATGCTTAGTTTGATCCCACTTGTTATCAGCAAATAAATATACGTGTTTTATTTTTGTACGTTTTGTTATGAAAGACAAGTCCCTTTGGAAGAAAAAGACTACTTGGAAGGAAAATGGGAAGCCGACTATGTATTCTCGGTTATTAGTAAAATCAAAATCTGGTACAACTCATGCTTGATTGTTACTGGGTTAATGCCAAGCTGCTTATACAATCGATGATACTATTTTTTATATGCGTAACTAGAAGTAGCTGACATCCTTGTACTTCATCCGCTTATATAATTGATGCACATACAAGTAGGCTCCTGATCTTTTCTCAATTTAATATATATCACAATTTGATGATGAATTCCTTGTTTCCAGTACATGTCACCAAGTTCAGGATATTACGTAGTAAATGCCTCCGTCTGACAAGATGTAAAAATAAACCTTTTCCCGCCCTTTACTCTGTTTTATTTGTTTATAATGGAAACTAGTGCAGAGTTAGATACGTATAGTGCTTGAAGATTTGCCCTCTTAAGTCCTCTTAAAATAGTTTGGCCATAGTTTGTATCTACACGTGCCTTGAGCATCCATATTTTGCCCAGCTGATATATTTTTGTTATTATCAGATTCAGACTCAGCTATTTTTTTTCTTTTTTGTTCCTACAAGATGTTCAGCTTAGCTTTAAATACAGTAAATTTGGATACTCAAAATGTTATATGACTCTGTTCTCCATGTATCCAGCATTATCCATGTTGCTCTTGACATTCATGCTTTATGAACAAGTAGAACACACCTGACAAGACAGCTGTCAATGAATGCTATGAGGTTTAGGAGAGACTTTGTGGATGTTTTTGCCTGTTACCACGTGTTGGCCACTAGAACAAGTAGACATTTTAGATGGCCCTTTTTTGTCTGTACGTTGTGTATGTCATCTGTTAGAACTGGGATTGTTTTTGGTTTTGGCCTTGATAATACTAACTCTACCCTTTAGTTCAATCAGTTTCAAGGCCGCCCTTTTGCTCTCCACAATTCAGCCCTCTATTTTCCTGTTTGAAAAAGATGTGCTTATGTCATTGTGTTTGTTAAACTGTACAGCATAACAACAGTGGAGTGACTTGCAGGTGCCTCATGTGGATTTTATGGCTTAACCCAAGAGGAGAAAGAAAGGGCTCTGCATATGAAAAGATACCAACATTATTGTTTCCATGAAATTGGTAATATATGTGGCATGTGTTTGTTTTTCTTTTCTGCAAGAGCAACTTGTGTTCTGAGACCTTCTAGTGGTACTGAGACCCATAAAAAGAAATTATCTTCTTGCATGATCACTTACTGAAAATAGGGACAATCAGCTTTACTTCTGAGTACTTAGAAGTAGTTAAGTTATCTAAGTTATTATGGGTACTGTTACAATGTGCTTGTATTGAACCATCTATCCAAGTTTATTACTAACTCTATATGTGCTTCTCTGCACCTATGCTTGCCTGTATATCTATTTGCTTTATGGACATAACTCTTGTGTTTGTTTGCTTGTTGTACTGTGATAATTGGAATGCTCATTTAGCGACAAAATTTGCTCTTAATGTACTGTTGCAAGATCTGGATATCTCTCAAAATTTAGTACTTTCTGGGGTTGACTCTTAGTGTTTTTGTTATGCAGGTTGGAAGAAAAGAAGAAGATCCAGAGAAGATCTTAGTAATAAGATAGTTTTTAGGAAAATAGATATTTAGTTTTAGGTCATTTCTTCTAATTTCAGATATGGAGTGCTTGTCTTTAGTTTTTGTTTTGACTTTGTGAAACTTGCTAACTACGGATGAAACTGTGTAATATTGATGAAACTATGTATATGTATGGATGAAACTTGCTACTATTGGTAACATGTGTTGGATATGCTATATTGGTACTATGTATGGATGAAACTTGCTACTATGTATATACATGTGTGTTTGATTTTCTGTGAAAATGAATGGGTATAAGAAGAAACAGAATTAATGCCTATTTGGTCTCTTTGCCATATGCCAGCAGATGGCAAAGAGCCTGCAGTCTTTGCCGTCTGAAGGCAGACGGCAAAGACTGCAGGCTCTTTGCCGTCCGCTGCAGACGGCAAAGGCCCTTTGCCATCAGCCGCCCGGAAGCAGACGGCAAAGTAGCTCTTTGCCGGACCTTACTTTGCCGGAGCCTTTTGCCGTCCGCCGTTCATGCCTTTGCCGTCCGCCGTTCATGCCTTTGCCGTCTGCCGTGGCAGACGGCAAAATAGCTGATTCCTGTAGTGTTTGTTCCAAACGCTGTTTTGATATACCAGCATCTCAGTGGAGACCGATTAAGGTTGAGCTCCACCTAGACCAAGTAGTTACACTCCTTCACAACTGAACAATGGACTATGCCTTGAATTGTCAGTTTGGCGTCAAGAAGTTTCACCACAAGTCTCACTGATACGAGGCTGCCGAAGGCCGACCCCTCGGGTGGAGCATATTAGTCACACTCCTGGCCTGTTCATGAGCTTGCTAGAGATCACCCCAATCTCATAGACTGTGACCAGCAGTCGGGCTCATATAGGTGTGTTCCTCCAAAGATCGCTCTGTAGGATAGCATCTTGCTTATACATATAAGCCTTGGAACACATTAAGACAGTAGTCATCCTTCCATACAGTTTCCGAGAGTATTGCATCTCCAACGGAGTGGGTTAGTAAAGTTACTCTCCTGAGTTCACCGCTGGCTTGTTTTCCCAGGTCCTACTTCACGGGATCTCCGATCACATAGGTTGGGTTACTACCATGGCAACTCATGTGGGTCTCATACCCATCTCCCTTGACGCGCTATCTATCACAACACGTGATAGCCCTTTACTGAAGGGATCTGCCAGATTCTTAGCCGTTTGGATATAATCCAACGCTATCACTCCGGAGTTTCTCAATTTTCTGACAGCTTTCAATCTCATTCTTATGTGTTTGTTGGACTTCATGTTGTCCTTTGAACTCTTCACTTTGACAATAACTGTTTGATTGTCGCGGTTCATAAGGATGGCCGGAACCGGCTTCTCAACCACTGGCAAGTCCATCAACAGATCTCGAAGCCATTCTGCTTCGCCACCCGATGTGTCTAATGCTGTTAATTATGCTTCCATTGTCGATCTTGTTAAGATCGTTTGCTTGCAAGACTTCCAGGAAACAGCACCACCTCCAAGAGTAAACATATACCCAGTTGTGGCCTTCATCTCATCAGCATCAGAGATCCAATTCGCATCACTATACCCTTCAAGTACCGACGGGTATCCGGTATAGTGAAGTCCATAGTTCATAGTACCTTTCAGATAGCGCATAACTCTCTCAAGAGCACGCCAATGTACATCACCCGGTTTGGAAACAAATCGGCTCAGTTTGCTAATAGAAAATGCGATGTCAGGCCTCGTTGTGCTCGCTAGATACTGGAGTGAACCAACAATCTGAGAGTATCTCAATTGATCTATAGCTGTGCCTTTAGACTTTCGAATCAGCACACTAGAATCATATGGTGTTTGAGATAGTTTGCAGTCCGAATATCCAAAGCGACTCAACACCTTCTCGACATAATGGGATTGCAGAAGTGTAATCCCACCCTCATCATCTCTCAATAGCTTGATGTTCAAGATAACATCAGCCACTCCAAGGTCCTTCATCTCAAAGTTCTGAGATAGGAAAGTCTTAACCTCCTCGATCAACTTGAGATTAGTCCCGAATATCAGTATCTCATCAACATACAAACACAGTATAACTCCTTCGCCCCCACCATAGCGATAGTATACACATTTGTCGGCCTCATTAACAACAAAGCCAACAGATGTCAACGTTTCATTAAACTTGTCATGCCATTGCTTAGGCGCTTGTCTCAGGCCATACAAAGATTTCACCAACTTACACACCTTTCCTTCCTGACCATCTATCACAAAGCCATCAGGCTGCTGCATATAGATTTCCTCCTTTAGCTCTCCGTTCAGGAAAGCCGTCTTAACATCCATCTGATGAATGAGAAGACCATGCGTGGCCGCCAACGAGAGTAATACTCGAATGGTGGTCAGTCTGGCCACAGGTGAATAAGTGTCAAAGAAATCTTCTTCTTCTTTCTGGGCGTAGCCCTTGGCCACAAGCCTAGCCTTGTACTTTTCTATCGTACCATCGGGCCTAAGCTTCTTCTTGAACACCCACTTGCATCCCAATGGTTTGCAACCATAAGGACGTTCAGTAAGCTCCCAAGTCCCGTTAGCCATGATGGAATCCATCTCGCTACGGACCGCATCCTTCCAGTAGTCAGCTTCTGGAGATGCATACGCTTCTGAAATAGAAGTGGGATTATCCTCCACGAGGTATATGAAGAAATCATCACCAAAGGTCTTTACAGTCCTTTGTCTCTTGCCCCTACCAAGGGTTTCCTCATTATCCTCCTCAGGATTTTCATCATGTGTTTGTTTATAATATTCCATCGGAATGGCAGGTTCAGGAGTCTCCTCAGATTCCTGTCTAGAAGTGCTTTGTACATCTCTCATGGGGAAAATGTCCTCAAAGAATGTAGCATCCTTAGACTCCATAATTGTACCGACCTTCATGTCAGGTACCTCAGATTTCACTACTAGAAATCTATAGCCAACACTATTCATAGCGTAGCCCAAATTAACACAGTCCATAGTCTTTGGTCCAAGCTTACGCTTTTTGGGGATCGGCACATTAACTTTCGCCAAGCAGCCCCAAGTACGTAAGTACGAGAGTGTTGTCCTTCTCTTGGTCCACTTCTCATAAGGAGTGATCTCGTTATCCTTTGTCGGAACTTTATTCAGGACATGACATGATGTCATTATAGCCTCCCCCACCATGCCTTGGATAAACCCGATGTATCTAACATGGCGTTAACCAAATCAGTTAGAGTACGGTTTTTCCGCTCGGCAACCCCGTTTGACTGGGGTGAGTAGGGAGGCGTCCTCTCGTGAATAATGCCGTGTTCCGCACAAAAGGCATCAAACTCTTTCGAGAAGTACTCTCCACCACGATCTGACCGGACTCGTTTAATTTTCTTTTCAAGTTGATTCTCAACTTCTGCCTTATAGATTTTGAAGTAGTGTAGAGCCTCATCTTTAGTATTTAACAGATACACATAGCAATATCTAGTGGAATCATCTATCAAAGTCATGAAATATTTCTTTCCACCTTTAGTCAACACACCATTCATCTCACAAAGATCAGAATGTATGAGTTCCAGTGGCGCCAAGTGTCTCTCCTCTGCTGCCTTGTGAGGCTTGCGAGGTTGCTTAGATTGCACACACGAATGGCACTTAGAACCTTTGGCTAAAGTGAAACTCGGGATTAAATTCGATTTTGCTAGCCGCGTCATAACGCCGAAACTAATGTGACAAAGACGTGAATGCCAGACTTCAGATTCATTAACACTCAAATGAATATTGTTCACGACTTTATTACATAGATCTGCAAGAGAAAGGCGGAACATGCCTCCGCATTCATAACCCTTTCCAACAAATAGTCCATATTTCGTAACAACTAATTTATTAGACTCGAATACCAACTTAAACCCTTCTCTACATAGAAGGGAGCCACTAACGAGGTTCTTCTTGATGGCGGGGACATGCTGCACGTTCTTCAGCTGCACGATCCTTCCCGAAGTAAACTTCAGATCGACCGTGCCAACACCAAGAACAGAAGCACTCGCGCCATTCCCCATCAGTACGGACCCGTGACCTGTGGCCTGGTAAGAAGAAAACAATGAAATGTCAGCACACACATGAACACCTGCACCTGTGTCGACCCACCAATCGGTGGACGGCCAAACTGAAAATACAGCAAATAAATTACCGTACCCAGATGCACCACTCTCATTGTTGCTCACAATCATATTGACAGACTTGGAGTCCTGCCCTGGCTTCTTGTACTTGTTTGGGCACTTGTTGGCCCAATGTTCAACCGAACCACAAGTAAAGCAGCCCTCATCCTTCTTGTTCTTCTTGAAGGTCTTCTTACCCTTCTTCTTAAAGTCGGCACTCTGTTGGACACCGTTCTTTCCCTTGGACTTGTGGGAATTGGAGTTCTTCTGATGCACCATATTGGCCACAGAAGTTCCTTCAACCCCTTTTCCGCGCGAGTCCTTTGCCCTTGAATTCTGCTCAACACTCAGATGGCCAATGACATCCTCCACTGAGAATTCACGCCTCTGATGTTTCAGAGTGGTGGCAAAGTTCCTCCAGGAATTGGGGAGCTTAGCGATTATGCAGCCCGCGACAAACTTGCCCGGTAACTCGCACTTAAGAAGCTCAAGCTCCTTAACAATGCATATTATCTCATGAGCCTGCTCCAACAAAGGACGGTTTTCAACCATCTTGTAATCGTGGAACTGCTCTATAATATACATCTCGCTCCCTCCATCGGCCGCCCCAAACTTAGATTCGAACGCCTCCCACAAGTCTTTTGCAGACCGCACATGCAAATATGCGTCAACCAGCTTATCTCCAATCACGCTCAGAACTGCCCCGAGGAACACGACAGTGGCCTCCTTGAACGCCTTCTCCTGTTCAGGAGCGATCATTCCTGTGGGAGTCACACCGGCGACCCAGAACACGTTCATGGCCGTGAGCCATAAGGTGGTTTTAGTCTGCCAACGCTTAAAGTACGTTCCCGTAAACGGGGACGGTTTCAGTGCAGCAGCAAAACCAGAATTCGAAAAACTCCTACACATATTAGGTTTTTGGATTGATGAGTAAATAGGCAGTTTTTTGATTAAATTAATCCATGAATAAATCATGAGCATGACATGGACAGCATTGATAACACACTGGTTACGATCTAACAGAGCATGTACTACGCACCTAGTAGAAACATCTACGCATATTGCTAGTACTGCTACAACAGAAAGAAACACGAGAGGGATAAACGATGTATACCCTCCAATCGGCCACGCGGCGGCGGTGGTGGTGGCAGCAGCCGCGGCATCCTCAGCAGCCTTCTTGTCGGCCTCGGCCTTCTCAGCGGCGGCACGGTCGGCGTTGGTCGACATGGTGATGACGAAGGTGATGCGAACGTAGATGAACAAAAGCGAGCAGTCGCGTAGTCGCTACCCAAAAACCTAATCGCCCCTCTCCCGTACAGGATCCGGAGAGGCGGGGTTTCGGAGGCCTGCTTTCCCGTCAACCATGTACGCGGTGAACGGGACGGAGTCGCCGGCGGCAGCAGCAGCAGAGGAACAACGTGGGCGTGGAGGCGGAGATGGAGATGCGTTCTGTTTTCGCGGCGGCTAGGGTTGGCAGCGCCCTACGTATATATGTGCGGCCGCGCGTGGAGAGACGTGGGCTGAACCCACGTCCAAGTCGGTAGCCCATGATCCGACATCTCAGATCGTGGCCCTGCCTGTCAAAGACTCTCCGTTCCTGACCGGCAAAAAGAAGCGCATAGGAGTGAGCTCGGCTCGCGGCGCGTCGTGACGAGGCGAGGCGAGGCGAGGCGTGGCGAGGCGAGCGGAGGAGGAGGAGGAGTGCGCGAGGGCTTCTTTCCTTCTCAAGCTCCAATAGCATGAGGGAGAGAATCCCTTATAAACCACTCCAACTCTCCTTCCACTTCTGGGGTGGGACTAAACTTCCCACCACCTTGTCCTGCCACCTACATGGGCCCTTAGAGATTAAATCTGAAATTGTCATATGGGCTCTAGGCCCATCTCATATTTCAACAACCCCCTACTAGTAATTCTCTCGACATGCAGCCCTCCACGTCACCAACATGCCGCATCACCATTTTCTCTTTTATTTATTGTGTAGATATACAAGGCCACCAACAGTAATCGAGGCAAAAATTAATGATATTTTCTCGTACTAGAAACTTGTATAAGATGTTTTAATCACTGAAGAGTAATTCGAAAAAAATAATCACTAAAGAGTAAACTAATGTCATCACGTAGAAGATGTAGGCCCAGTTCTTTTGCCAGAATCTGAGGATTCACCCAGAATCCGACGCCTACTCAGCTTTTTCCAAAATCTTTGAGCCACATTTGTTTTACAATCCTATCTCTAATTAGATAGAATTGTAAGGATTGTAAAACAAATATGGCTCAAAGATTCTGGAAGAAACTGGGTAGGAGTCGGATTCTGAAAAAATCCTCAGATTCTGGCAAAAAATACTGGGCCGTAAGCCCATACGTACATGAGTATCGTGATTGAATTGAGTGCGTCTAATTACACACAACTGGGAATCCGGACAAACGGCACTACGTCCAATTATTTGATTTTATTTATTCATCTCTGCAACTCGTGGGATCACCAACTGTGGTTTGAGCCTTAGCGATGGCGCGGCGCAAGGAAAAAAGAAGAAAAACAGGGAAAGCGAGACGATGCAGCACGCACGGGCATCCGATTATTCATGCATGGACAAGTGGCTACTAGCTCACATGTCCGCGGCCGCGCCGTCGTCCATCTCGCCGCCGCTCTTGCCGAGCAGCGGCACGAACTTGAGCATGACGGTGACGGCGTTCTGCGCGGCGATGTCGAGGAAGGCCCTGGCCTCGTTCCCGAGCGCGGAGCCTCACCCGGCCAGGTCGGGGAGCAAGTGGATGGTGATCGAAGCATGTTGTGATTACAAAAAGTATGCGCTGTTTTTTTTTAAATGGAAGCAAAAGACTTGCCTCATCCATTAAATAAAAAGATAGTAGAGTTGTTATTACATGCCCGACACTACAAAGGGATTACCCTCCGGGTATGGTAAGCTTCTTTGCTCATGCTTTTTTTCGAGGGTACGCCAAAGGCGTATCTTAGCTTTATAGAAGAGAGAAAATATGTACAAGAGATTACAATAGCGCTGGTTAAGAGTCACAATCCGACCCTAACCAAGCCTCCACTCCACTCCTCACGCTACTCTACTACTCAGATACATGTTGTCCTCCAAACGCTCCTGCCGTGGCCCAAGTCCTCAAGTCGTCGAAGATCATGTCCACCGTATCCCACTCGTTCTTGATCTGGCCCCATCCGAACACCCTCGCATTCCTCTGCTTCCATAAAGTCCAGCAGATAAGCATAACGAATGTGTCAAATCCTTTCCGGGTTTGTTTGTGTATTCTCTTCCTGGCTTCTGACCACCATTGCACCAACCTAGAGTCGTTTGCTGGGCATAGCTCCATCCTCAAGCTCATCCTAGCAATGCAACTAGACCACACTTGCCGCGAGAACACACACTGCTGCAGAATGTGGTCGACCGTGTCTTCCTCCTGGTCACATAGATAACATTTTGACGTTTGGTCTTGTAACCCATGTCTAGTCCTTCTATCCGACGTCCATAACCGATATTGCACTGCCAGCCACACGAAGATCTTACACGCAAGAGGTGCCCAACATTTCCAGATGGCACCGAAGGAGTGGAAACGGACTCCACCCTCACACAGCATCTTATAAGCTGAAGATGCAGAATAGACTCCGGACACGTTCCACGCCCAAATGGGGTTGTCCTCAGTCTGAGCGTCAAGTTGCACCTCCGAAACGATCTCCCAAAGGCCGATGAACTGGGTTAGGCCCTCCGTGCATAAGTTACCAACCACATCGTTCATCCATGCGTGCATGAACATAGCATCACGCACTAACCTCCTGTTGGCCACTTGGGTACGGACTGTCGCCGCGACCAGAGGGGCAATATCCGTGATGGTTGCGCCATGGAGCCACCGATCCTTCCAAAACAGAATTTTGTCTCCCGCTCCCACCTTCCAGTTGACCAGGCTCCCAAATGTTTGATCTACTATTTTGTCCGCGGTCAAGTTGAGACCCTGCCAAGGCCTGGATGCATCCGTATGTCGGAACCATTCCCATCTTAATCTTAGTGCAATGACATGCTTAAAAAGGTCGATGACGCCCAATCCTCCCATGTGCTTTGGCCTACATACTCTTGCCCAAGATACCACACATTTGCCGCCATGCACTTCCTCTGTCCCGGCCCAGAAGAAGGCCCTACATCCTCTGTCCACTCTCTCTAGAGCCCATTTAGGTGCCTCCGCAATCATGAGATGATGCTGGCCCGCGCTCTCATGACTTGGTTGACGAGGATAAGCCTTCCCGGTCCAGTCACCAAGCCCCTTTGTCATCCCGGCAGGATGTGCAAGGCCGCATCCACCACCGGCTGCCACTCGGATCTTTTGAGTTGTCTTATGCTTAACTGAAGCCCTAGATATTTGCACGGGAAAGAGATAATCTTCCAAGGTAGCGCCGACTTAACAAGCTCATCCTCATCCTCCGCACGGATCATGATTGCCGCTGATTTAGCAAAATTCACTTTAAGCCCGGATGCCACTCCGAAGATGGTGAGAGTTTCCTTAACGAACAGAAGGTCTGGCCTTGTGGGTTTGATGAAAAGAACCACATCATCTGCATATAAAGACAAGCGCTGCATCGGGCTGCATCCATTGATGGTACTCATCACTCGAGCCTCATGCGCCTTGATAATGATAGCCGTAAGGACATCCATGGCAATAACAAAAAGCAAGGGAGAGATCGAATCCCCTTGCCTCAGACCCTTGGCGTGCATGAACTTGTCACCTGCACATCCATTCACTATCACTCTCGAATTGGCAGTAGTCAGAAGAGTGGCGATCCAAGATATCCACCGATCCGAAAAACCTTTGGCCCGTAACACTTCGAACAAGAAAGGCCAGGCCAGGGAATCGAAAGCTTTGGTTATGTCAAGCTTGAGCAGCACTCCTTTCGCTTTCCTTTGATGCATCGAGCGCGCCATTTGCCTCACTAGAAGGAAGTTATCATGTAAGCATCGCCCCTGGATGAAAGCGGACTGGTTCGCATGAACGAGCTCTCCCATGCAAGGTCTGAGTCTTGCGGTAAGGAGTTTGGAAGCAATCTTGGGCATGCTATGCACAAGGCATATAGGTCGGAAGTCGAAGACAGAGCATGCTTCCGGAGACTTCGAAAGTAGTGTGATCAAGGCTTGGTTTAGTCTCCCAAAACCCCTACCATTTCCAAGGAAAAGCTTGTGTATCGCGGCAATGAGATCCGCCTTGATAACCTCCCAAGCTCTCTGGAAGAACAGGCCAATGAACCCATCCGGCCCTGGTGCCTTGTCCGAGGGCAACTCCTTGATAACTGCCCAAATCTCCTCCTCGGTAAACACACGATCCTGCTCCGAGAGATCTACATGAGCAACACCGAGTCCCTCCAAGTCGAGAGTGAATTCTCGTGCCACGTCCTTGCCTAACAAATCTTTGTAAGCATTGTAGAAAGCTTCCTCCTTGCCTTTCTGATCCGTGATGATGCGCCCCTCAATGGTCAAAGAAGGTATATAGTTCTTCATACGCCTCCCGTTCGCCACCAAGTGGAACAGTTGCGTGTTTGCATCCCCTTCTTTTAGCCATGTTATTCTCGACCTTTGTCTAGCGATGGTCCTCTCTAAGGAAGCAAGCCCTAGCACCAGCTGCTTGAGAGTTCTCCTCAGCCATCTTTCCTCCTCCGTAAGCATACGGTTTCTTGAGCACAGTCGAACCGCATGATGACAATGTTTGCGATGGCAATTTGCAACTTAATATTTCCGATCTCTTTTTGGCCCCATGCGGCAAGCACTCTAGCCGTGTTACAGAGCATGATATCAAGCCGCATGAAAGGGTCGGTGATAGTCGGATCACAAATCCAAGCCTCCTTGACGACATCCAAAAACCCGTCCATTTTGACCCAAAACTTCTCAAAACGGAACCTTCTCTTAATGTGCATAGCTTCTTGTAACGTGAGGTGCAAAGGACAGTGATCCGAGTATTCAGTAGATAAAGCTTGCAACAAGCAGTCTGGGTGATCAAGATCCCAATCAACCGAGACGAACACACGATCTATCTTAGTTAGCGTGGGCGTCTCCCTTTCATTGCTCCACGTAAATTTGCGCCCGTGAAGGAAGAGCTCCTTTAGCGCGTTGTTGTCCACTGTGACCCATAGTTTTGCTTCGAGTTTGATGTTGTTGAGCAATACCGGAGGCAGCGTACACTTGTTTCAGAAAACACGAGCGTTCCTTTCATTTCAAATAGACCAACAAATGGGCATGATGACGGAAGCTCTCGCTTTATGGTAGGCATGCCCATTTCCGAGTGGTTGATACACCATACACCATACGCAGTGTTTAAACATATATGCTTTGGGACTCATGCTTGACCATTCTTTGAGGACTCTGGAGGTTTGTATTCCTCCCTCCGTTTCCTTTTACTACTTTGCATGTTAATTCTATCATAAGTCAAACTTTGTATTTTTTTGATCAAAAGTACATTAAAAAATCAAAATTTACAACATGAAATAAATACAGTATAAGAATAATATTGATTTCATATTATGAATGTTGATTTTTTATGAATATGGCCAGACTTATTTTTTTAACTCAAGACAAAACTAATCCTATATCTTCTATATCTAAATAGCTAGTCCCCACTAACCTATTTCTCTCAACATGCAAGCATGACACCTCATCAAGCAACATGCATTAGAAAGACCCACCTCAACATTCAATGAGTCATAGACAATGGTCCACCTGAAAATGCAAACATGCATGAGATATTTAATAAATATTTTACAAAAATACATTAATCAAACACAATAAAACATATGTATTTTTATAGTTTTAGCTCTCATATTATTTTTCTGAGTATTCATATTCCATAAAATCAAATATCTTTGAAATATATTGCACAATATTCCCGCAACAACGTGCGGGGCACCATCTAGTATCTAAGAAGTTCATTCCCGCTACATGATTTATCTTAACACATGCAAGATGTCCACGTCAGCATGGTGCTACCTCAGCTCCAGCACGGTCGGGTCAACTCCCGCACGACACACCATCGTTTTGTTTTTAGTCGTGAAAAAGGTATTATCGCTTCTGCCCCTTTGTTAGTGCGACTTCGTTGGATGTTTCTTTCATCTTCCCTTCGTCAATAAATTTTCATGATGATCAGTAAATCTCCACTCTGGTCTTCCTAATCCTTCTCCTCCCCGCTTTATAAGTTCCAGTATTCATACTACACCTTCGCCAGATCAAGCCTTATTAGGTCGTCGCCGCCAGCGGCAGCTTTGTTGGCCCAGGTCGTACCCGCCATCGTCGATCCGACCTCTCGATGAACCGTGCGGGCCACCGTCGATGTCCTCGGAAAACAACTAATTTTTCAGTGGTGGGCGCTTCTCCTTCCTCTTATCTACTCAGATCTGAACTTTTTTTAATCTTCCTTGGGTGGAAGCTTTGATTCCCAATCGTAGTAGCTGAGAACCGTATGCTCACTTTGCAGCACATATATTAATTCCTCGCACTGTGTGGACATGTGGTCGCACCAGCGGAGGCGCCGGCGTCTTGCAGCAGCATATGGTCGCTTGGCACTGGCAGCATCGCCGTCCGTAACGCGAGTCGTCTTTTCAGGAACATCACTGCAGCGCCGCATGGTTGGCTTGCGGATGCGGACGATAACCTTGAAGCACCACGCGCCTGACGTTGCAGCAGCGCACGGCCCGTCTCGCTCCGTCTCCAGCGAGCCTATTGCAGCCGTAGCTTACACCCCTTCACCCCTTACAATAGCTCGAGAATAGACGACCTAACGGATTTGGGGCGAGCGTGAGGCTGTAGAGGGGGCGACGGCGACATCGCCCGGGATAGCAAATGACGGCGGAGCATAACGGATTTTGGGGAAGTTACGAGAGCTGCGGGAAAGAAACGTGGAGAACGAACCGTTCAGCGTTCACATCCATCGCGAGGGATGTGCCCAGCTGCAGGATCGCAGGCTGTCCAACGGCACCACGCGTGGCTGATGAAGCGTTATGATCAGCCAGCTGAAAAACATCATTTGCCTTTTTAGTGGAAAAAGAGATGCACATGTGTTGTCCATGAAAAAAAGATGCATATGCGTGCACGCTCTGTTTCATTTTTTAGCAATTGGTATCTTTCTGCAGATGTACGAAAGTAATTCTACTGGAGTTGTATTTTTTTTTGCTTATGCTTTTGAAGGGCGTATTTTCTGTCACTGATTGATTTGTTTAGTGGTATGTTCTATCACTGATAACCATTGAAAAAAAATAGCGCGCTATAGCGTCGCTAATAGCACGCTATAGCGTATTGAGAATTGCCTCGCTAAATATATCGGTGTACAATGTCTCGCTAATAACACGCTATAGCGCGATATAGCACGCTAATAGCATATTTTGAGGTCGCCGCTATTTTGCTGTAGCGCGCTATTTGTGGGGCCTCGAGCTAGGGGATTAGGCCTTTGTGTTGGGCCATGGTTGGGCTTTGTTTATGTGAATATTGGGCTTCTGATCGGATTTGAGCATGTTTTCAGTGGAATTATCATCAAAGTTTATGTTCCATGCATTTTTCATGTTAGCTTCCTAAAAAAACCACGTTAGCAATGCATATCTTTCTCCACAAAGGGGGATGCATTCTAATAAAAGCAAATATAAAGACACTTTACGGTATTGTAATGTTTGGACATTTCATATCATATTATCAATTGTTCAAATAAACATATATTTATATCTCTTTAAATTATTTACCATTTTCTCTTCATTATCCTTTTCCTACACGGTGCTTCAAATTCCCGTAGCAGCGCGGGGTATCATCTAGTATGCCAAGTGAAAAGAAACGGTGAGAGTACTAACATTGTACTAGCATCACGTAGATGTAAGCACAATTGGGAATCCGGACAAACGGCATTACGGCCGATTATTTGATTTATTATTATTCATCTCTGCAACTCGTGGGCTCGCCAACTGTGATTTTTTGATCTAGGGCTCGCAAAGTCGCAAGCCTTACAGATCGCGCGGTGCAAGGAAAAAGAAAAAGGAAAGCGAAACAACGGTACGCCACGCACGGGCGTCCGATTATTCATGCATGGGCAAGTGGCTACTGGCTCACATGTCCGCGGCCGCGCCGTCGTCCATCTCGTCGCCGCCCTTCCCGAGCAGCGGCACGAACTTGAGCATGACTTCGACGGCGTTCTTGGCGGCGATGTCGATGAAGGTGCTGGCCTCGTTCCCAAGCGCGGAGCCTCCCCCGGCCAGGTCGGAGAGCGAGCGGATGGTGAGGAACGGCACCCCCTGCGTGTGCGCTACGAGGGCCACGGCGGCGCTCTCCATCTCCACAGGCGTGCACCCGAACTGCTTGCGGAGGAACTGGCGGTACTCGGCGTTGTCCAGGAACACGTTGGCGCTGCAGCCCTTGCTGACCCGGGTCACCCGCGGCGCGCGGGGCAGGCACGTCGTCGCGTTCACGCACGCCGGCAGCTCCATGCCCTCCAGCTTCTTCGCCAGCGCGTAGTACCGCTTGCTGGCGGGCACCCAGAACGCGTGCTGCCGCTCCTCCGGCTCGCCGGACGCCGGGAAGATCTCTTCCGGCTGGTACCAGATGCTGTTGAGATGGTTCGCGGATAGCTCCGGGTTGCTCTGCCCCACGGTGTAGTCGGAGAAGTTGAGGAAGCCGTACTCCCGGGTGTAGTCGCCGGCGGCCTCCAGCGGTAGCTCGTTATCCTTGCCGTCGCCGAACCGCTGGGCGTCCAAAGCCACAAATTTTTGTTAGCACCACAAATCAAAATCCTGGAAGACCATGACATGTGCACGTTTTTTAATACCAAATGTGTACTACCTGCCAGTTCCAGAGGGAGACGTGGGCCCAGTATTCGGGGATGGTGACGTCGCCGATCTGGAGGTCCTCGTTGGCGTTGCCAGCGATGCCCCAGTGGACAATGCCCTTCACCCGGAACAGGCTCAACAGCATCTGGGTGGTCAGACCAGCGTTGAGCTGCATTCATTGATTCCATTCCGTGGTGCAACAGTACGTTAACTTCTGAGTATTTGTAAGATACACTGCTACACAAATATAATGCTGTAGTATGTACGGACTTACCATGCTCAGTCCAGTCATGACCATGACGACGCTTTGGCCTTCGATGGTTCCGAAGCGAAACCTTCGCCCTTCAAGCAAAAATCATGCAATAACGTTAGCATTTACTCCCTCCGATATTTCAACAAGTGTCTACATACAGAGCAAAATGAGTTAATTTACACTCTAAAATATGTCGATATACATCCGTATGTAATCGTCTATTTGAAAACTCTAGAAAGACTTATATTTAGGAACTTAAGGAGTAGTTATCAACGACATATGGTGTAGTTACGACCGATTTAACTTTTATTATTTTTCACTTCGATCGTACAAACGTTCACTCTGCTTGCTCATGTGTGCCTGGTTAGCTCCGTCAATAGGCACATGCATCTCATGTGCTTTCATGCAAGTCGTCCATGAAACGTCCGGTCTCGCGCGCGTTCCATCATCACGTGCTTTCAGGTCATGCATAAGTGTTTCAGCACGTCCGGTCACTTCTTTTGCGTACCATTCAAATTCACTACAATACATAATTCAGACGGTTCTTATACATGAGCAGGCTTGTTAATCAATTCAACCATAGTCGTTCTGATGTTCTGACTCTGACATTGATATTACGAACAGGCTTGTTTCTTATTACGTTTATTTCTTTGACCCAACCAAACTGTTGACATTTCAAGCTTAAGAAAAGATCATCCATCACGTAATGTTAATAGTGTCATTTCATGTCAAGTTGTTTTCGCACAGGACGTACGTATATATGCTTGATCTGATTAGACTGAAAATACTACTGTATTTGAGGACCGTATTTTACCTTGGATGTCCATGTTAGGGACGCTCTTGCTGGCCACGAAGCTGGGCACTCGAGCACAGGGACCATCTCGTATGTGTTGGGCACGACGAGGCCGACGAACGGCCCGGCGCGGTTCGCCCGGCGGATGGCGCCCCACGTCTTCTGAGTGATGTACCCCTCCGCCGCCGTGGCCATCAGCGCCACCGCCACGAGGACGGCGGCCATGAGCTGCTGCCGAACACCACCCATGGTCGAGCTAGCTAGCTTCCCAAGCTCCGTTTCTCTATACCACGAGACTGTGTGCTGGGGCTGATTGGAGTGTGAGCGTACCTGTGCAGAGCTGGTGCACCTATATATAGCAAGCTAGGTAGCTAGGGTTGGAGCTGTGGGGGGGAGTGGCTACGGAGTACATCAAATGAACGGGATCCGAACGATGGGTGCACAATTTTTCACGTATATCTATAGCTAGCTGGTACTAATAATGTCAACTAACAAATCCCAAAAGAATGCAGATCCAAATTAAGTTGGTGGAGATCGATCGCGTAGAGATGCTGTTCGTGGTCAAGGGACCATGCATCGGAGGTGTATACCATCCGCGTATAATAACTACAACTTATATTAACACAACTCGCATCATATAAAATCTCTCATAGAGCATTTTAGACCATGTACAGTTCAAGTGATTGGATAAACGCTCAGCAAAATGAGTCGGGTTTTTTTTTTGCTACACGGAATAGCATTGGTGCTTTGTTTTATGAAAGAGTGCTTGATTAGGCATCAATGTTTCTAAGAAGTGGCGAACCAACCTGTAGTTGGATGGTTAGAGGGATGGTGGTATCCCAGCCCACCAGGGTTCAAGTCCTGGTGCTCGCATTATTTCTGAATTTATTTTAGGACGAGGTGCCTATGGTGACTTCGTAAATCTCAATATGATATGCCGGCTCAGTCTCTCGAAGACCCTCATAGGGGTAGGGTCTATACTCTGTTAGAAAAAATCTTTCTAAGAAGTGTCTAAACATTCGTGAAAAGGTCCCCGGATTATATTAAAAGTAAGCAGTGGTATAACGCACCCCACAAGATAAGGGGCTTGAACAGCGACGAGCACAAATATAATACTAGTATCTTGTATTTAACTAATCACGATATACAAAACTATTTGCTGAAGTGTTATAGAGCATGTATCTACCAGTTTCGAAATGTAAGGCACAGAAAAAATGTACAGATGTCTGTCAGGATTTATCTTTTACCAAAACTTTCTTCAACAATACTCCCCTGTTTCAGTTTGCAAGTCCTGCGCGTATACCTAGGTTGCCAATTTTATCACCGTAATATAAACTATATAACACAAAAATTATACCGTCTGAAAATAGAACATCTGAAGTTTATAATGGTATGTTTTTTGTAATATATGACTTCTATTAGGTTGGTCAAATTAACGACCCAGGGGTACGTGCACGCCTTGTAAACTGAGAGTGAGGGAGTACATGCATAGTTTTCATTATATACTTACAAAGTTTGACCTAGGACAGAACAAATATACAGAATATAAATAAATTGGAGTACGAAATCACGTATATCTTTACTAAAACTTTGCTCAATTATAAAAGTGTTACTTTTGTCTTTGTATTAAAGAAACTTTTCACTAGTATCAATTTTATATACTTATAATTCATGTATAGCTGAACTAATTGTTTAATCAAATCTAAATCTTAGGGCGAACCATCATGGTTGGATGGTTAGGAGGACAGTGGTATCCCCATTCTACTAGAATTCAAGTACGTGCTCGTATTTTCTTGAGTTATTTCAGACTTTCCGGTGATGTGCATTTAGTGAGAGCAGACGTTCCCGTCGACTATGAAGGCGTCCATGGTGACCAATGTCAAGAAGTCATGCCTGCTCAGTCTCTCGGAGTTGCTCATAGAGGTAGGGCGTGAGCATATGTGTTTATAGAGGTGGGTGTATGTGTGTATGAGCGTATGCATCTATACTATGTTAAAAAACAAACTAGATCTCAGGAAAGGCTTCTTCCTTATATTTCTGGAAATGCAAATATGAATAGATGCTTTACAGAATAAATCAGTTTTTGTATCTTCATGTTAAAATGAGTATTTGATTGGACATCGATGCTCTTAAGTACTACTCCTACTTGTATAGTCACGCAAAAAAAAGTACTATATGTATAGTAGTTTAAGCATTAAAGATTTAAAGTATTACTGGTTAAAGCCTTCAGAGAGCATGCTGTATAGCAGTACATTAATGCACTCTTTACATCTACAGAAAGTTTATTGCGGACAGTATTTACGGGATGAAGTGGTTGGCTCACGGTCGTGTAAATTTCTCGCTAAAACCTTTTACATGAACGAAATCTAGAGAGAATCGGCGCCACGAGCCCGTTCCCGTAGGGACTGCTAAAACTACCCCACGTATTCCCCGTTCCATATCCATCACTCTATATTGGTGTGGGTCCCTTTTATTTCGCCAATGAATACCAGCAGTTTCTATTGGCCACCATGGGCCATTGGGCCATGCGATTTGGACGTGCGCGAGCCCTTGCGATAGGATGCGTTGTCAGCTAGGGACCTCGTGACCGTGGTGGGGACGATCCATTCTGCAATCCTCCATCAATCACGTAGGACTGTTCACCGTGTGTCCCGTGGATCGCATGGAGATTAAGATGTGGTCCGTGTTTATGTCTGCACATGGATATCGCTGCTTGGTTGGTGGTACGTACGCTGGCCCCTGCCGCTCATGTCGGACAAACGATGACACACAAGTGGACCGTGCGCATCCGTCCACCTGGAAAATTCAGGATAACTTCTATGTGTGGACGCTGTTTTTCGTGTGAAAAATTGGTTGCTAACATTCATCAAAAGGAAAATTTGTAATGTCTGCCGTCCTGTGGAACAAAGATAGTTGTCTGAGTAATTTGAAAAAATGGAAATAAGAGACACCGGCCTCACTACCCAGCGAAATCTAGACGAGCACCACCGGCGGTCCACCGAGCAATGGCAACACGGGCACAACCTCGACCTAAGCCGCTGCAAGCACGACGTGCTCCCTCCGTCTATGATTAAGAAGAGTTGACCAAGGAAGAAAGGCAACTTCTTGATTTCAAAAAAGCCTGTTGCCCGAGGGGCCCCTTCTCTCCTCTTCGCTTCTCGAAACAGGCTTGTGCCCAGCTTTACAGATAAAGCACTGATCAAAATACACGGCCGAACGATACAAAGTGAAGAGGTAGCCCTCTTACAAAGCAGATCCTGAGATCTCGGTACCATGCAAAGCCTCTTCGCTGAGTGGCGGGTTGCGTAGGACACGACGGCTCAGCGATAACGCAGCGCGATACTCAGCATGTGGTATGGCGACGGGGCAACGCGTGACCGACCGATCATGTGGGCACGCGACTGATGGCGTGCTCGGGCCGACAACTGGTCTGGCACAGTGGTCTTCTATGGCCACGGTCTACGGGGATCCAGAGCAAACCGTGTAGTCAAGCGGCACGAGGGGAGCATGTCGCCGACATAGGGCTGGTATGCTTGGGCCGGGCCATGGACGGTGATGCGTGTGGTGTGGCGTGTAGGGATTCCGCAAGCCATGGTGATCGATCTCGGGTTTGGGGTGATGGGGCTCGAGGGCTAGATCAGAGCCGTCCCATGGAGGTCCATCTCTCTAGTAGCCCGTCTTCTAGGGTTGCCCTGGGGAAGATGTTGACTGGCCCCAATGATCTGTGCCTTGGGCTGCGATGGGGCTGTATCCAGCTGGGATCGGGTGCCCTTTTCCACGGACCTTAGCATATGGATCGACATGGGTGGTTGGTCCTGGCCGTTGGTGTGTAATACCTCTTAAATGTATCTATAATTTTTTGTATGATTCATGATACTTTGCTATATAAACACTCTGGGCACAAATTTTATCAATTTTATTTAACTAACATATTAATTCAGTATGGAGTGTCAGTTCTTGTTTTCTGTTGTTTTTTAAATTTCAAGAAATCACCAGAGAAAATGCCTGAGAAAAATCTGAAAAAATAGGAGAGGAATTTTTGTACTGGAAGATGGCCAGGGAGCCAAAGTCCATCAGATGGTCGACCCACAGGCCCTTGGCGCCTGGGCTAGGTGCCCACCTTGCAGGGGCGCCAAAGGGGTGTGTTGGGGAGCGCCTAGGCTCTATGGGCACCCCTAGGTGGCCTTCGGTGCCCATTGCCCTACATATACTGGAAAACCCTCCTCTAGATTATCGTGCATTTTTTCGCCGCAACCATTTCATGTTTCTGAGGCGATCTTTGTTTTTAGCCCTGATTTGGTACTCTGCCGGAGGGGGGATTCATCTCCATAATCACAAGTGATGGAGGGGGATTCACCTTACATTGTGCGAGGGCGTCAGGAGAATAGGGTGAGTCCTTGGGACGCGTGGGAGCATTGTGCATCCACACCCCTCCAATGGAGACAGACCTCCCCCAAGGAGGGAACTTCCGCAACATATCATCGTCTTCATCGACTTCACTTGCGTTACTTCATGCCTTTTACTTTGTGCAAGATTTTATTGTGCGTTTACTCTTGCTTGCACTTGTTACTTGTGTTGCATGTCATATAGGTTGTCCACCTAGTTGCATATCTGGACAACCTTCTTTCTCGTTGAACCTAGAATTTGGTAAAGAGGCTAAAACTTGTTAGTCCTATCCCCCCCCCCCTCGTCTAGTCGACTATACCGATCCTTTCATAAGCCCCATCTTGTTCTTATGGTTAAACAAAACCAATTTGGAGGCTCCACATCCGAGGATGTCAGCATTCATTTGCATACTTTTACTAAACTTTTCGATATGAGACCTATTAAAGATAACGAACCTGACACTTTGAAGCTGGTTCTATTTCCTTTCTTTCTAAAAGGAAAGCAAAAGAATGGCTTCTAGCTCTGCAACATATTTATGTCTCAGTTTTGTCCCCCTATAAAAATTATGCAACTATGAGCTCATATAACAGGCTTTAACTAGGAATATCGTGAGGCACTAGTGCTTGCATGGGACATCATGAAAGAGGCTATAAGAAATTGCCCAAACCATGGAATGAAAGAGTGGTTTATTCTTCATATATTTTATAATGTCCTTAACCCCATGTCAAAAGCATGTTGGACATAGTTGCAGGAGGAATCATCATAGAATAACCAATTCAAGAAGCTAAGAAACTACTTGATGATGAAGGAAATATGCCCTAGAGGCAATAATAAAGTTGTTATTTATATTTCCTTATATCATGATAAATGTTTATTATTCATGCTAGAATTGTATTAACCGGAAACTTAGTACATGTGTGAATACATAGACAAACAGAGTGTCACTAGTATGCCTCTACTTGACTAGCTCGTTGATCAAAGATGGTTAAGTTTCCTAGCCATAGACATGAGTTGTCATTTGATTAACAGGATCACATCATTAGAGAATGATGTGATTGACAAGATCCATCCGTTAGCTTAGCACGATGATCCTTTAGTTTGTTGCTATTGCTTTCTTCATAACTTATACATGTTCCTATGACTATGAGATTATGCAACTCCCGAATACCGGAGGAACACTTAGTGTGCTATCAAACGTCACAACGTAACTGGGTGATTATAAAGATGCTCTACAGGTGTCTCCGATGGTGTTTGTTGAGTTGGCATAGATTGAGTTTAGGATTTGTCACTCCGATTGTCGGAGAGGTATCTCTGGGCCCTCTCGGTAATGCACATCACTATAAGCCTTGCAAGCAATGTGACTAATGAGTTAGTTGCAGGATGATGCATTACGGAACGAGTAAAGAGACTTGCCGGTAATGAGATTGAACTAGGTATTGAGATACCGACGGTCGAATCTCGGGCAAGTAACATACCGATGACAAAGGGAACAACGTATGTTGTTATGCGGTTTGACCGATAAAGATCTTCGTAGAATATGTGGGAGCCAATATGAACATCCAGGTTCCGCTATTGGTTATTGACTGGAGATGAGTCTCGGTCATGTCTACATAGTTCTCGAACCCGTAGGGTCCGCACGCTTAACGTTCGATGACGATCGATATTATGAGCTTATGTGTTTTGATGTACCGAAGGTTGTTCGGAGTCCCGGATGTGATCACAGACATGACGAGGAGTCTCGAAATGGTCGAGACATAAAGATCGATATATTGGAAGGCTATGTTTGGACACCGGAATGGTTCCGGATGAGTTCGGGCATTTTCCAGAGTACCGGGAGGTTACCGGAACCCCCCGGGGAGTCAATGGGCCTTATTGGGCCTTAGTGGAAGAGAGGAGGAGGGGGCCAGGTGGAGGGCGTGCCCCCCCAAGCCCAATCCGAATTGGGGTGGGGGCCGGCCTCCCTTTCCTTCTCTCCCTCTCCCTCTTCCTTCTTCTCCTACTCCAACTAGGAAGGGGGAAACCTACTCCTACTAGGAGTAGGACTCCCTCCCTTGGGCGCGCCCTATGAGGGCCGGCCCTCTCCTCCTCCCCTCCCCCATAGACACACAAGTTGATTCTTAGCCGTGTGCGGTGCCCCCTCCACATATTTCCACCTCGGTCATATCGTTGTAGTGCTTAGGCGAAGCCCTGCGTCGGTAACTTCATCATCACCGTCATCACGCCGTTATGCTGACGAAACTCTCCCTCGGCCTCAGCTGGATTAAGAGTTCGAGGGACGTCACTGAGCTGAACGTGTGCGGATCGCGGAGGTGTCATGCGTTCGGTACTTGATCGGTTGGATCGCGAAGATGTTCGACTACATCAATCGCGTTACTTAACGCTTCCGCTTTCGGTCTACGAGGGTATGTGGACACACTCTCCCGCTCGTTGCTATGCATCACATAGATAGATCTTGCGTGGTCGTAGGTAAATTTTTTGAAATACTGTGTTCCCCAACAGTGGCATGAGCCAGGTCTATGCGTAGATGTTATATGCACGAGTAGAACACAAAGTGTTGTGGGCGATAATAGTCATACTGCTTACTAGCATGTCATACTTTGATTCGGTGGTATTGTTGGATGAAGCGGCTCAGACCGACATTACGCGTACGCTTACGCGAGACTGGTTCTACCGCCGTGCTTCGCACACAGGTGGCTAGTGGGTGTCTGTTTCTCCAACTTTAGTTGAATCAAGTGTGACTACGCCCGGTCCTTGTTGAAGGTTAAAAAAAAACAAACTTGACAAAAAATCATTGTGGTTTTTGATGCGTAGGTAAGAACGGTTCTTGCTAAACCCTTAGCAGCCATGTAATATTTGCAACAACAAGTACATGACGTCTAACTTGTTTTTGCAGGGTATGTTGTGATGTGATATGGTCAAGACGTGATGATATATAAATTGTTGTATGAGATGATCATGTTTTGTAATAGTTATCGACAACTGGCAGGAGCCTTATAGTTGTCGCTTTATTGTATGAAAAGCAATCGCCATGTAATTGCTTTACTTTATCACTAAGCGTTAGCGATAGTCGTGATATCAATAGTTGGTGAGACGACAACGATGCTTCGATGGAGATCAAGGTGTCAATCCGGTGACGATGGTGATCATGATGGTGCTTTGGAGATGGAGATCAAAGGCACAAGATGATGATGGCCATATCATACCACTTATATTGATTGCATGTGATGTTTATCCTTTATGCATCTTATTTTGCTTAGTTCGGCGGTAGCATTATAAGATGATCTCTCACTAAATTTCAAGGTACAAGTGTTCTCCCTGAGTATGCACCGTTGCTACAGTTCGTCGTGCCGAGACACCACGTGATGATCGGGTGTGATAAGCTCTACGTTCACATACAACGGGTGCAAGCCAGTTTTGCACACGCAGAATACTCGGGTTAAACTTGACGAGCCTAGCATATGCAGATATGGCCTCGAACACTGAGACCGAAAGGTCGAGCGTGAATCATATAGTAGATATGATCAACATAGTGATGTTCACCATTGAAAACTACTCCATCTCACGTGATGATCGGACATGGTTTAGTTGATTTGGATCACGTGATCACTTAGATGATTAGAGGGATGTCTATCTAAGTGGGAGTTCTTAAGTAATATGATTAATTGAACTTTAATTTATCATGAACTTAGTACCTGATAGTATTTTGCATGTCTATGTTGTTGTAGATCAATGGCCCGTGCTACTGTTCCTTTGAATTTTAATGCGTTCCTAGAGAAAGCTAAGTTGAAAGATGATGGTAGCGACTACACGGACTGGGTCCGTAACTTGAGGATTATCCTCATTGCTGCACAGAAGAATTACGTCCTGGAAGCACCGCTAGGTGCAAGACCCGCTGCAGGAGCAACGCCGGACGTTGTGAACGCCTGGCAGAGCAAAGCTGATGACTACTCGATAGTTCAGTGTGCCATGCTTTACGGCTTAGAACCGGGACTTCAACGACGTTTTGAACGTCATGGAGCATATGAGATGTTCCAGGAGTTGAAGTTAATATTTCAAGCAAATGCCCGGATTGAGAGATATGAAGTCTCCAATAAGTTCTACAGCTGTAAAATGGAGGAGAATAGTTCTGTCAGTGAACATATACTCAAAATGTCTGGGTATCATAATCACTTGACTCAGCTGGGAGTTAATCTTCCGGTTGATAGTGTCATTGACAGAGTTCTTCAATCACTGCCACCAAGCTACAAAAGCTTCGTGATGAACTATAATATGCAAGGGATGGATAAGACAATTCCCGAGCTCTTCGCAATGCTAAAGGCTGCGGAGGTAGAAATCAAGAAGGAGCATCAAGTGTTGATGGTCAACAAGACCACCAGTTTCAAGAAAAAGGGTAAAGGGAAGAAGGGGAACTTCAAGAAGAACGGCAAGCAAGTTGCTGCTCAAGTGAAGAAGCCCAAGTCTGGACCTAAGCCTGAGACTGAGTGCTTCTACTGCAAAGGGACTGGTCACTGGAAGCGGAACTGCCCCAAGTATTTGGCGGATAAGAAGGATGGCAAAGTGAACAAAGGTATATGTGATATACATGTTATTGATGTGTACCTTACTAATGCTCGCAGTAGTGCCTGGGTATTTGATACTGGTTCTGTTGCTAATATTTGCAACTCGAAACAGGGACTACGGATTAAGCGAAGATTGGCTAAGGACGAGGTGACGATGCGCGTGGGAAATGGTTCCAAAGTCGATGTGATCGCCGTCGGCACGCTACCTCTACATCTACCTTCGGGATTAGTTTTAGACCTGAATAATTGTTATTTGGTGCCAGCGTTAAGCATGAACATTATATCTGGATCTTGTTTGATGCGAGACGGTTATTCATTTAAATCTGAGAATAATGGTTGTTCTATTTATATGAGTAATATCTTTTATGGTCATGCACCCTTGAAGAGTGGTCTATTTTTGTTGAATCTCGATAGTAGTGATACACATATTCATAATATTGAAGCCAAAAGATGCAGAGTTGATAATGATAGTGCAACTTATTTGTGGCACTGCCGTTTGGGTCATATTGGTGTAAAGCGCATGAAGAAACTCCATACTGATGGACTTTTGGAATCACTTGATTATGAATCACTTGGTACTTGCGAACCATGCCTCATGGGCAAGATGACTAAAACTCCGTTCTCCGGAACAATGGAGCGAGCAACAGATTTATTGGAAATAATACATACTGATGTATGCGGTCCGATGAATATTGAGGCTCGCGGCGGGTATCGTTATTTTCTGACCTTCACAGATGATTTAAGCAGATATGGGTATATCTACTTGATGAAACATAAGTCTGAAACATTTGAAAAGTTCAAAGAATTTCAGAGTGAAGTGGAAAATCATCGTAACAAGAAAATAAAGTTTCTGCGATCTGATCGTGGAGGAGAATATTTGAGTTACGAGTTTGGTCTTCATTTGAAACAATACAGAATAGTTTCGCAACTCACGCCACCCAGAACACCACAGCGTAATGGTGTGTCCGAACATTGTAACCGCACTTTATTAGATATGGTGCGATCTATGATGTCTCTTACTGATTTACCGCTATCGTTTTGGGGTTATGCTTTAGAGACGGCTGCATTCACGTTAAATAGGGCACCATCTAAATCCGTTGAGACGACACCTTATGAACTGTGGTTTGGCAAGAAACCCAAGTTGTCGTTTCTTAAAGTTTGGGGCTGCGATGCTTATGTGAAAAAGCTTCAACCTGATAAGCTCGAACCCAAATCGGAGAAATGTGTCTTCATAGGATACCCAAAAGAGACTGTTGGGTACACCTTCTATCACAGATCCGAAGGCAAGATATTCGTTGCTAAGAATGGATCCTTTCTAGAGAAGGAGTTTCTCTCGAAAGAAGTGAGTGGGAGGAAAGTAGAACTTGATGAGGTAACTGTACCTGCTCCCTTATTGGAAAGTAGTTCATCACAGAAATCAGTTCCTGTGACTCCTACACCAATTAGTGAGGAAGCTAATGATGATGATCATGTAACTTCAGATCAAGTTACTACCGAACCTCGTAGGTCAACCAGAGTAAGATCCGCACCAGAGTGGTACGGTAATCCTGTTCTGGAGGTCATGTTACTTGACCATGACGAACCTACGAACTATGAGGAAGCGATGATGAGCCCAGATTCCGCGAAATGGCTTGAGGCCATGAAATCTGAGATGGGATCCATGTATGAGAACAAAGTGTGGACTTTGGTTGACTTGCCCGATGATCGGCAAGCCATAGAGAATAAATGGATCTTCAAGAAGAAGACTGACGCTGACGGTAATGTTACTGTCTACAAAGCTCGACTTGTTGCGAAAGGTTTTCGACAAGTTCAAGGAGTTGACTACGATGAGACCTTCTCACCCGTAGCGATGCTTAAGTCCGTCCGAATCATGTTAGCAATTGCCGCATTTTATGATTATGAAATTTGGCAAATGGATGTAAAAACTGCATTCCTGAATGGATTTCTGGAAGAAGAGTTGTATATGATGCAACCAGAAGGTTTTATCGATCCAAAGGATGCTAACAAAGTGTGCAAGCTCCAGCGATCCATTTATGGACTGGTGCAAGCATCTCGGAGTTGGAATAAACGTTTTGATAGTGTGATCAAAGCATATGGTTTTATACAGACTTTTGGAGAAGCCTGTATTTACAAGAAAGTGAGTGGGAGCTCTGTAGCATTTCTAATATTATATGTGGATGACATATTGTTGATTGGAAATGATATAGAATTTCTGGATAGCATAAAAGGATACTTGAACAAGAGTTTTTCAATGAAAGACCTCGGTGAAGCTGCTTATATATTGGGCATCAAGATCTATAGAGATAGATCAAGACGCTTAATTGGACTTTCACAAAGCACATACCTTGATAAAGTTTTGAAGAAGTTCAAAATGGATCAAGCAAAGAAAGGGTTCTTGCCTGTGTTACAAGGTGTGAAGTTGAGTCAGACTCAATGCCCGACCACTGCAGAAGATAGAGAGAAAATGAAAGTCATTCCCTATGCTTCAGCCATAGGTTCTATCATGTATGCAATGCTGTGTACCAGACCTGATGTGTGCCTTGCTATTAGTTTAGCAGGGAGGTACCAAAGTAATCCAGGAGTGGATCACTGGACAGCGGTCAAGAACATCCTGAAATACCTGAAAAGGACTAAGGATATGTTTCTCGTTTATGGAGGTGACAAAGAGCTCGTCGTAAATGGTTACGTCGATGCAAGCTTTGACACTGATCCGGATGACTCTAAGTCACAAACCGGATACGTATTTATATTGAACGGTGGAGCTGTCAGTTGGTGCAGTTCTAAGCAAAGCGTCGTGGCGGGATCTACGTGTGAAGCGGAGTACATAGCTGCTTCGGAAGCAGCAAATGAAGGAGTCTGGATGAAGGAGTTCATATCCGATCTAGGTGTCATACCTAGTGCATCGGGTCCAATGAAAATCTTTTGTGACAATACTGGTGCAATTGCCTTGGCAAAGGAATCCAAATTTCCCAAGAGAACCAAGCACATCAAGAGACGCTTCAATTCCATCCGCGATCAAGTCAAGGAGGGAGACATAGAGATTTGCAAGATACATACGGATCTGAATGTTGCAGACCCGCTGACTAAGCCTCTCTCACGAGCAAAACATGATCAACACCAAGACTCCATGGGTGTTAGAATCATTACTGTGTAATCTAGATTATTGACTCTAGTGCAAATGGGAGACTGAAGGAAATATGCCCTAGAGGCAATAATAAAGTTGTTATTTATATTTCCTTATATCATGATAAATGTTTATTATTCATGCTAGAATTATTAACCGGAAACTTAGTACATGTGTGAATACATAGACAAACAGAGTGTCACTAGTATGCCTCTACTTGACTAGCTTGTTGATCAAAGATGGTTAAGTTTCCTAGCCATAGACATCAGTTGTCATTTGATTAACGGGATCACATCATTAGAGATTGATGTGATTGACAAGACCCATCCGTTAGCTTAGCACGATGAGATTATGCAACTCCCGAATACCAGAGGAACACTCAGTGTGCTATCAAACATCACAACGTAACTAGGTGATTATATAGATGCTCTACAGGTGTCTCCGATGGTGTTTGTTGAGTTGGCATAGATCGAGATTAGGATTTGTCACTCCGATTGTCGGAGAGGTATCTCTGGGCCCTCTCTGTAATGCACATCACTATAAGCCTTGCAAGCAATGTGACTAATGAGTTAGTTGCGGGATGATGCATTACAGAACAAGTAAAGATACTTGCCGGTAACGAGATTGAACTAGGTATTGAGATACCAACGGTCGAATCTCGGGCAAGTAACATACCGATGACAAAGGGAACAACGTATGTTGTTATGCGGTTTGACCGATAAAGATCTTCATAGAATATGTGGGAGACAATATGAACATCCAGGTTCCGCTATTGGTTATTGACCAGAGATAAGTCTCAGTCATGTCTACATAGTTCTCGAACCCGTAGGGTCCGCACGCCTAACGTTCGATGACGATCGATATTATGAGTTTATGTGTTTTGATGTACCGAAGGTTTTTTGGAGTCCCGGATGTGATCACGGACATGACGAGGAGTCTCGAAATGATCGAGACATAAAGATCGATATATTGGAAGGCTATGTTTTGGACACCGGAATGGTTCCGTATGAGTTCGGGCATTTTCCGGAGTACCGGGAGGTTACCGGAACCCCCTGGGGAGTCAATGGGCCTTATTGGGCCTTAGTGGAAGAGAGGAGGAGGCGGCCAGGTGGAGGGCGCGCCCCCCAAGCCCAATCCGAATTGGGGTGGGGGGCCGGGCCCCCTTTACTTCTCTCCCTCTCCCTCTTCCTTCTTCTCCTACTCCAACTAGGAAGGGGGGAAACCTACTCCTACTGGGAGTAGGACTCCCCCCTTGGGCCCGCCCCTCTCCTCCTCCCCTCCTTTATATACGGGGGAGGGGGCACCCCATAGACACACAAGTTGATTCTTAGCCCTGTGCGGTGCCCCCTCCACATATTTCCACCTCGGTCATATCGTTGTAGTGCTTAGGCGAAGCCCTGCGCCGGTAACTTCATCATCACCGTCATCACGCCATCGTGCTGACGAAACTCTCCCTCGGCCTCAGCTGGATCAGGAGTTCGAGGGACGTCACCGAGCTGAACGTGTGTAGATTGCGGAGGTGCCGTGTGTTCGGTACTTGATCGGTTGGATCACGAAGACGTTCGACTACATCAACCGCGTTAATTAACGCTTCTGCTTTCGGTCTACGAGGGTACATGGACACACTCTCCCGCTCGTTCCTATGCATCACATAGATAGATCTTGCGTGATCGTAGGTAAATTTTTTGAAATACTGCGTTCCCCAACAGATGACATGCAAGAAAACAAGTTCACATTGGCATCTAGGAAGTTCGACCACAAGGAAGGTGAACTCCATCTCTAAGGAGATGAATGATGAGTTGACCTCCAAGATCGATGAATTGGTCAATACTATCAATGATAAAGAAGAGGTACATGTTATTTCCAATATCGATACTAATATGGATGATGTTAATTTTATTGCTCGAAACAATCATAACTCTAATTGGAAGAACCAAGGTTATGCTCCTAATTATCCTAAGCCACCTTATCCTACAAATCAAGGAGCACCTAATAATTTAAATGTGGTGAAAAACGGTAGTACGAATCTATCAGAACAAACTCTCAGAAAATTATAACTGCTCAATAAAAAAGACATGTACCGATATATTGAAGAATGATGTTGGATTGCTTGGTCAAATGACTGGTAAGATTGCTGGGCTCACAAATGATATGCATGATTTAGATATCTTCGATCAAATGTTGAGATAGAGATTTAAATAATTTTAATGTTTTATGTATTCTAGGTGCTAGTGTGTCCACTATCCCTAAGTCTATTTATGATAAACTCAATCTATGTTTGTTTGTTACAAGTGGGAATAGGTTGGATATGGTCAATTCTACCTTCACACAAGTAGGAACCCCAACGGCGGCTCCATTGGCAAGGCACGGCCGGCTAGCAGCCGTGCGGGCGGTGGATCTGGTGTCCCGGCCGCGCCGGCGGCGGGATCCGGTGGTTTTTGGCGGTCGGTGTCGGCTTCTGCGGCGGTTGGTGAACGCGATCTGGTGCCTCCCCTCCTCCCCTGTTCAGCATGTGGGCCAGCCTGGTCGGGCCGCGCTTCCTCTTGGTCACCGGTTCTGTACAAGAGGCGTTGATGGTGGCGGGGATCTAGTTCGGGAGAAATCCCTGGCCGACCATGACCGGCCGTGCCGACGGCGACGCCTGAGGGTGTCGTTCCCCTCCTTCACCTACAGGAGGCGTCGGTATGGACTGTTCTCCTCACTTCACCTTCCCCTAGGTCTCCCGGGCGAAAGCCCTAACTTTGTTGGGCGGCGGCGGCGCTCACGGCGCCGTTCCCTTCTTGAAGGTGCCGCTTTGGGAACCTTGGGGTTGGGTGGCGCTTGTGGATGGTGGCGACGGTGGTGGTGCGGCCCTATCCTAGCATGGATTTACGTCTGTTGCTTGGAGATGGACTCGCATAGGTGGAGGTCCTCGTCTGGCGTCGTGGTGGCGTCAATGGCGGAGGACCTGCCAAGGCTCGCGTAGGTGTAGGTCATCGTTTGGCGTCGTGGTGGCGTCGATGGTGGAGGACCTGCCAAGGTTGTCACCTCAATCTCCTCTAAAGATGGACCAGTGGAAGATGGCGGCAACGACACATGTGAGTGCGTCGGATCGGTTTGGGCCCCGGACCCGGCAGATGGCTCGGTCAGGGCCTCTAGCTTTAGATGTTAGGCTTAGGTGAGAGGTCTGGGTATGTGGCCCAGCTTGCACCCCTTCATCGTTTGGATAGGAGTAGCGGCTGATGTTGCCAAGATGGCGGATTCTGGCATATTGTTGTTCTACTTTGAAAGGTCCTCGAGAATAATTAAGAAAATGGCCGCATGCATCTCCCAGATGCAGAGGCCGGGGGTCATCCTCCTTTTCTAAAAAAATAAAAGAAAAGTTATTCAAATTAATGATTGTCTCCTTATGATTGATCTTATCATTGTCGATATGCCTGAAGATCCCATTGCTCTAGTTATACAAGGTAGACTATTCCTAAAGGCCATCAAAGCTACCATTAATGTTTTTGAAGGTAATGTGAGATTTGACATTCTTTTGAAATATCCTTTTATCAAGCATTTTCCTAGGAAGAAGACGAATACCTACACAAGAGACGGAATTATCCTTAACACCAGAAGTTATGGACTAGGTGTAGTTATACAAAAAGAGAAGTAACCCTCACTACATTAAGCTAAACAACCGTAAACAAAGCGCTTCATGGGAGGCAACCCATGCAAATAAGGTATAAAGAAAGTAAGTTTGTTTTGTTTTTGTTTGTTTCAATAAAGAGTGATCGAAGCCATTTTTAAGAGGAGAAGAAGAAAATCATTGTTACTAACACAACATGCATTAAGATTATTATTGTGCTATGATTCTGTTGAAATATCTGGAATTTTTGTCTTTAGGAAATGTTGGAACTATCCTCCCTGGTAACGAAGAAAAACCCCGCAGAAAAATGTCATTCTAGGCATCGGGGAGAAATGATGGCATCTGGTAAGAGCAATCTCGCTCGTACCGACAGTCATACTGAGGAGAAGAGGCGAAGCCAACAATTCTAGAGTGTTTGATAATGTTTGATACGAGCAAGCTTGCTCGAACTAGCGCTCGTCCAAAAGCTACAAAGGAGTCCATGATGTTTGACCGTGTTGAGTACGAGAGCTCACACTCGTACCGCCGACCGTACCCAACATGAACAACACTACACACAAGATCCTTGATGTTTGATAGTGGTTGTATCACGTAATTTCCAGTTGGATACCAAAACCAGGTTGTTTGATCGACATCTAGTATGAGCACTCCCGTTCGTACCGCCGCTTGCGCCGCCTCAAATCCCAGCCATATCACACCCAAGAAGAGGTAAACCTAAATCAAAAATTCAATCTCATCTCTCTTTCTTCTCCAAACATCCTAACACCTTTGAAGGATCTCTCTCCCTACTCATTTTCAGTGTGGGTCCTTTTCGCGTGAAGGATCTATGGTTGTTTCTACTTTGAACCCAAGCTTCTTTTTGGCAAATCCGTGCTCTATAGTCTTTCATTGCCATGTTTAGGTTTATGTACATTCTTGAGCCAAATTACTTGTTGAGCATGTAATCGTTGATGTTTTTAGAGGAGATAGATTATATGCTTCACATGGATTATTTTTTGTATCGATCTTTTGGACTAAAAAATCATTTTCATTAGATAAACACAAGAGGTTCTGCTTGTATTGCATGTGAAGAGGCCATTCATTAGTATGATGAAATTTCTCATAAGCATTAAGTTTTATTGGAAGGTATCAATTTCACCGACCGCACCCGAAAGAACAAGTACCGGGTGCTTAATGAGAGAAGGGTTAAGATAACCAAGTGGGCTTGTCCGTCCATGATTGCCACAGTTGGCATAGGTAATGATTTTAATTTACTACATACAAATGTGGGTTTGCATCACTTTGTTTTCCAGAACATAGAAACTTATCGCCGTTGTCTAGAGATTTTTAGCACACTTTCATGCACATCGATGGGCTGAATTCCATGGTGAGGAGGACCGGATCACTTTGCACCTCATGAATGAAACCTTCTATATGTCCCGTATGTAGTGGTGTGCTCACTTTTGGTTCCCCAACAATGATGATCACTTCCGCTACGCCTACGACATGATCGAACCACGTCCAGTAAATTTATTTGTTGAAATGTCATATCAAAGCTATAAGCATAGGGCTAGTCGCATCGAGTGTCTTGTCATATGATATTTCTATTGTGTTATCACTAAATCGTTGTAGGCACATGGAGAAGTTTCAAAATTTAATGAAGAGAACATGCTCATCCTTGGGAAAGCCGCAATGCCTGACATCGACTACACACACTTGGGCACGATTCTTCTACTTCACCTAGGACACCAAGCAAATTACTCACATGGAGACATCACTTGCAGAGGAGTCATCACTGTATTGACCAACACCCTTGGCTTGGACCTTACCTGCTTGAATCCGCTTGGAGGTAATCCCCTTGTTAATATTCGTTTTCTCCTTAGTGTAGGAATGATATTTTCTTGCCATGCTCATTATTTAATGGGAGAGGTATAGTAGTATCATACTATGGTATGGTTGGGAAATGTAGTAGAAAACAAAAAACAATTGCCCTATGATCACCCAGGAACAATATGAACATGCATATAAGGTTTGGATCACGATTGTTATTGATTCCGGAGTGTGGCGAAAGTAGTCGAGTCAGTGTAGATTGTACTTGGAGTCCCTCAAACCATAGATGAACGATCCCGTGAACTGCCCAAGAATGATCCCTCGAACAGAAGACCGAAAGCACGACCTCTTTACTTGGTTGCAAGTGTATAGTCTTCACGATCTGGCAGCACTTTGCTGTCAAGAGCTAACCGAAGCTGGAGAATTAGAGGGAGGAGATTAGAACCAAACTGGGCTTCTAATTGTGAGGATTATAGGAACTAGGTCTAGCTCTAATTAGATCAACTAGGATCAACTAGAACTAGAATTAGATGAACTAGATGAGGCTCCAAAACTTGTATCTCAATAGGGCAAAATCCTCTAGTATATATATGTTTTAGGGGGGAGGAGGGGCTGCCACCAAGGAGGAAAAGTCCCTCCTTGGTGCGCCAGCAAGAGGAGGAGGAGGGCTCCTCCCCCACTCCAATTCGCCACCCCTATAGGAAAGGGGGCGCCACTCCTTATGCGCTCTTATGGCCCAATTCTCCCTCCACTACTTGGCCTTTTAAGGCCCATTGATATTAAAATAAATATAAAAGCCTCCTAACAATTACTAGAGCCTTTTATTATTAATTTAAAATCACCAAAAACATTTTCCACCTATATATATTATTTATCAAGAATACCCAGTATTGCCAGATAAACTGTGCAACCCTTCCGGTGACCCCGAAACGCTCTTGGTTCCTCTCAGAACTATTCCAAATATTAATGAAACTATTTCACAAATAAGTCCTCGTTAATCTCTTCCTACTAACACTCAGTAGATCGTGATTACCTTAAGCTTGTGACTCTATAGGTTCGGTAAAACATAGACATGAACAAAACCCCTTCGCTCAATGACTGATAGGCGAACCGTGGACGTCCATATCGATCTCTATGATTATACGAATGAAATTCGAGTGAACCTTTGGTTATCATGTGATGTTCCCTTTCCTTTGCGATACTATACAAAACCCGAGGTGAGATGTGTCGGTATCCTCTTGAGTTATACACATGCTTATTATACCGTTCTCTTCGTTGCCGGTTTTGTTCTTCTTTCTCATTGTCGTGTTCCGACATCCCCGTGACGTTGTCACCTGTGTATGGCCATACGATGATGGATGTTGTCACACCAAGAGGGCCCTAAGAATATCTCTCCATTGTCGGAGGAGGAAATTCCATTCTCGAGCTATCGAGTCCCTTGTCAAACTTTCCGATGAACCTGCGAGTTGTCGTTATGATCACCAAGTTACTGATGATGTTTGAGCAACCCTAAAGCTCATCGTACGGTATGAAGTGACTACGATACTCTCATGGTCTAAGGAACTAAAACACACATTAACACTCCATGTTATAGCAATTGACTTATGATTCAAGATGGCAACGGGGATGAAACCCATCGGGTTTTTCCTTCGCAAACCCATCCCCACGAGAAAATCGTAAATCCGTCCCCGTCCCCATCATCGTGCACAGGGCTAATTTTTCGCCCGTCCCCTAAACCCATCGGGTTTTCTAAACCCACGGGGAACCCATGGGGAAATCAACATATGTAAGGAAACATAGAACCAACAGAGAATAATACTTTGACAACAAAATGAGTATATTTCAGCAGCATAACTTGAGCAAATTTTAACACAAAACAAAAGTAGATGGTTCAACAGCTATAGCGAGTGTATTTCAGCTCGGTCGCTCACGCTCGGTAGCTTTGGGTTGGGCCGCGCCAGATCAGTGCATGGTAAAAAAATGTATTTTGCCGGGCTTGCGAGGTTTTGGGTTCGGGGACTTCCGAAACGGGTGCAAACCCACGAAACGTGTCGGGTTGTACAATGTGCCCAACAATAGCCCCACGGGGATGAAAAGATGCCCATCCCCGTCCCCTAATAGGGTAAAAACCCGCGGGGACGCGGGTTTCGGGGCCCCATTGCCATCTTGACTTATGATGATATCATCTCAAAGTACAACAAACAAGTTTGGGTCGATTCAATATGATCATTCTTCTAGCGTCATACTCTCAATTTTGTTTTAGGACTATCGCTGCACTTAAGGATATCCTAACACTACAAAAAATACACTTCTGTGATGATACGTGTTTATCACAGTAGGTCACGTTTTCTGTCATGCATGTACATCCATGACAAATTTATGACAGAATCAAGATAGTCATACCTGTGCTATCGTAGAAGTGTTCCATGACATTACCAGAATTATCATCACAGAAGTGTCCACTTCCATGACGATAAATCGCGCGTCATAGAAGTGCTTTCGTCAAGGGTGACTGACATGTGGCATCCACCGTAACGGAACGCCGTTAAGCTATCGGGTCCGGTTTTGGATCCGATAACCCGTTAACAGCCCCGACCAATGGGGATTTTCCACGTGTAAAATCATCATTGGCTGGAGGAAACACGTGTCAGCTCACCGTTGGGACAGACGTCATCCACTCATTGGACCCAAAGCGCCTATGATATGTCGACACGTGGCACAGCCCAACAGAGGCCCATTCCTGTGAAAAGGCCGGCCCGTTTGACTTGGTCAAAAGGTGGCGGGCCGGCCCATGGCAAGCCTGTTAACGACCTGTTCGCATATAGCCCATTTACAGCCCGCTAACCCAGGGCCCGTTTACGGCCTATCCGAATTAGGCCCAGTAGTGTTATCTGGGCCGTCCAATATAATTCTAGCCCGTTTTAACTTCCGGCCCATGTATGGCCCATGATGTCTTTTGGCCCATATGAGGCCCTTAGTAACCCTCGGCCCATTAACGGCCCGTGGTAAAACTGGCCCGTAATGAACAGTGTATCACTTTATACCCATTAACGGCCCATTATTCCGTTGGACCGTTTCTAGCCCATGTTATCTTTCGGCCTTCTTAGGGCCCATTTATTCTTGGGCTCATTTCCAGCATTCGTTTACTTTTGGCCCGTTACTGTCATTTTCTGCTTGTGGGCCAAATACAGCCCGTGGTTACAGTCGGCCCATTTGTGGCCCGTTAATACGTTGGGCCGTCTTCATAGCGTCATCAAATACGGCCTATTAACGACGACCCGTTATGGTCAGCCCATGAACGGACGATTTCAACTCTAGCCCATTTACGGCCATAATGTGGTCTGTTATTGGCCCATGTTTGGCCAACCGATCATACGGCCCGTAGAAGGCCCATTGATGATACGGCCCGTAGAAGGCCCATTGTGTCTATGCCCCGTAGAAGGCCCATTGTGTCTACGTCCCTTAGAAGGCCCATTGTTTCTACGACCCGTAGGAGGCCCATGTTAACTACAGTAAATATGTAGCCCATTGTTAATGTGGCCTAGTTTTAAAAAATATGTTATTCCGGCCACTAGCAAACCGCGGAAAAAGAACTGCACTGACTACAAGAAAACAAATAAACAAGACAACGGAAATAAATAAGCAAGTAACTTACGCTAGGCTATCACGGCTATTACACATATTACATCCACTGGGCATCAAAGTTCGCCACAAATGCAAATATAGGGAACAAAGCAGCATATAAACACCGCAGCAAAACAAGTCCAGAACTGAAACCACTTCAGAAGAGCTCAAGAAACAATATCCTGGGTACCCATAATGCTGGCAAGATGCTTAGCAAGCTTATTAACTTTCTCTTGTTTGGCGCTTAAATCCTCCAGCACTTGCTGTTGCACCAGAAAGTATGCATCTGAATTCTGCAGGGACTTCCTCAGTCCTTCGGCTTCCTGTCGCATAACATCTGATCGATGTCTTTCAACTTGAAGTTGAGACTCAAGAAGCCGAACTGATTCAGGCAGCGAGTACGAAGAGCTGGTGCCAGCAGTAGTAGCCAGTAACTCGAACACTACATCAAGACAGGACTTTGGGGTTGTCTCAGTGTCTTCAATATAGTTTTTATCAGCTTTCTTGGAGAACAACAGGGATGTCTCACTATCTTGAACCTGATCTGCATTACTTCCTTTACCATTGCATAACGGGGTACTCTTCTCCAATATTTTATCCGCGTTCTAAAGGAGAAACAAACAAACACATCACAGGTTTACAATGTAGTATATGAAACTCATTTTGGTAAACCAGTTCAGTAGTAAGGTAGATAGGATAACAACATGAAACAAACATATATCTATGTAGTATGGTCACTGTATGGTCTATATCATTCTAGTTTATGTTGCCAAATCAAGATAGATACAGTTCGAATCATACCTATTTAAGACAAAGCGGCATAGACAGAATATAAGTGTGGGAAACTACACAGCAATAACAACACTTGCAATGTGCATGGTGAAAGTGCGTTATATCTACTAGAGGGGGGGTGAATAGGCGATTTTTATAAATTCTTCAGTGAGGAATTTGTGGGTGAGGAAATTCCTTAGCGAGGAACTAATTGCAGTGGAATAAGTACTCAAAAGTATGCATAGCAGAACACAAGCATAGTCATCATGATGAAATGAAAACAAGCACAGAGTACGGAAAGCGTAAACACAGGATAACACAGGATGAAGACAAACAGACTGAGGAAATTGAGAAAGTCTTCAGTCAAAGTCTTCAAACACAGATATGAACAATTGCACAACATAGGAATGAGGAAATGAAAGAGTTGAGGAAATAGAACCAGTTGGCTTGGTGAAGACAATGATTTGGTAGACCAGTTCCAACTGCTGTCTCAGTTGTACATCTGGTTGGAGCGGCTAGGTATTTAAACCTGAGGACACCCAGTCCTGGACACACAGTCCTCACCGTATTCTCCTTGAACTAAGGTCACATAGACCTCGTCCAATCACTCGTGGTAAGTCTTCAGGTGACTTCCGAACCTTCACAAACTCGGTCACTCGGCGATCCACAATTTCCTTTTGGATGCTCTAGACCATGACGCCTAACCGTCTGGAAGAAGCACAGTCTTCAAAGGTAACAAGCGTCGGATCCACGTAGGATCAATCTCTTCAGTGATGCTCAATCACTTTGGGTTTGTAGGTGTATGGGTTTTGTTTTTTCCTCACTTGATGATTTTCGCTCAAAGTCCTCGGAGGATGGGATGCTCTCAAATGACAAGTGTCAGTTTCTCTCAGAGCAGCCAACCAACTAGTGGTTGTAGGGGCGGCTATTTATAGCCTAGGGAGCAGCCCGCATGATAAGACATAAATGCCCTTCAATGATATGACCGTTAGGTGGGTAGATATTTTGGGACAGCTGGCGCATAGCACAGCAACGGTCGGAAATTTGAGGTTCAAATTCCTCAGGGCTATCATGTTCCTCACTGTGTAGGCAATCCGCACTGGCGAATTCCTAACTCCTCAGTCAGAACAAATTCCTCAGAGACCAGAAGAACTTCGTCTCTGTCACTGAAGAATATGACTGAACTGTATGAGATTTCCAATGGCTTCACTCGAAGGGATTGATAGGTGTAGGATTTTGAGTTGAGCATCACATGGAAATTTTTCCTTAGTATTTCCTCGACCCCTTTAACAGTATGGTGTTTCCTATGACTCAAGAAAGAGAAAATGAAACTATGAAAACAAAAGTCTTCACGCTTCATATTCCTCAAATGAATACCAAGTCTTCAAGGTCACACCAATTTCTTCACTTTCAAAGTCTTCACAAAGTCTTCAGAAATCCAAAGTCTTTAGTCGAAGAACTTCATTTTTAGGGGTCGACTTTCTCTGTAAATATCAAACTCCTCATAGACTTATAGATCTGTGTACACTCACAAACGCATTAGTCCCTTAACCTATAAGTCTTCAATACACCAAAATCACTAAGGGGCACTAGATGCACTTACAATCTCCCCCCTTTTTGGTGATTGATGACAATATAGGTTAAGTTTTCAACGGGGATAAACATATGAAGTGTAAATACTGATATTGAGGAATTTGATTGCAAGATATAGAAGAACTCCCCCTGAAGATGTGCATAGTGAGGAATTTGCTTTTGAACCAATGCACACTTGAAGAGTTGAATCATGGAGATCTCCCCCTATATCTTGTAATTCATACACGCATTTGACATAATATATGAAGAATTTGAAATGCATGATGAAATATGGTGACTGATGTAATTCAGCATGCTTGCAGTAACATTAATGAGGAATAAGCATGCAGAAGAAACATCAAAAGTATCAGGTCACCATAAAGTTTAAGTTTACAACTTGATCCAACAAAGTCATCAAAAGAACGAGAGTTGTAACTTAGGAAATAAACGCCCATATAATAGACCCGCTTGAAGACTAACTCAAATTTCTCCCCCTTTGTCATCAAATGACCAAAAGGGTTGAAAATGAGGACTAACGCCCCTGAAGAATATCAAGGTGATGAAGGAGCGTCAGCGTTGTTGGGGTCGGTTGTTGGAGTAGGGCCTGCCGCAGTGTCGTCCAAATCTTCATGTTCATCAGTGTCACGTGATGAAGAATAGGAGCTGGCCACCAAGGAAGGAACCTTGACCTTCTTGTACTTCTTCGGAGGAGGTGCAGCCCAGTCAAGATCGTCCTTGAGACCCATTGTCTTCAGATCTTCTTCACTATAGACTTGAGACAGAACAACCCAGGTGCGGTTGAGGATTTCATGACGGTAGTAGTGGTTTTTCTTCACTGCATTATGGGTAGCAGTCATGTTGTGAAGAATTGAACCAAACTGACGCTTGACCCATTTATGATTGCGATCAACCTTCTGGTGAAGACTGAGGAGAAGCTCACGGTCAGTCATCACCCTGGGTGCTGTGCCTTGAGGATTTTGCTTGGGTGCGTTGGCAGTAGAGTCATGGGTGGCAGAGTCATCATTGGTGGAGTAGGATGCAGCCTTGCGAAATTGTCAATCCAATGGACGAATGCCTTCATCAATTACAGCAGTAGCCTTGCCCTTTTCATCAGCTGAGGAAAATGTCCGTTGGAGGACTTCAATTGGGGGCAAGTAGCTGCAATGGTTCACTGTATCAGCTTTATAGTTGAGTGAAGACCTTGTCCTGATGAATCTCATAATCCAAGGTGCATAAGGCTTCAACTCAAATGGTGACATGGCGACATTAGCCAGAGTCCTCATGAAGAAATCATGGAAGTTGATGGGAATGCCATGAATGATATTGAAAAGCAGATTCTTCATGATGCCAACGATTTATTCTTCATTTGAGTCGTGGCCCTTGATTGGACTCAATGTCTTCGTCAGAATGCGATAGACAGTCCGAGGCACATATAGCAATTCCTTCACAAGGAATTTTGTTCGTGAGGTCTGACCTAGCTTCAAAGGCTTCATCAGCACTTGCATGTAGTGATCGGTTAGCTCAGGTTCATTGTAGATGCAACAAGCACCTTCAAGGGGTGAGAGGTAAGGCACGAAGCAATTCAGTAGCTGGTGCCTTGTAGTGAGTGTTTTTAGACATCCAGTCCAGCACCCATGAATTCACATCTTCAGAATTTCCGGTGATGTGCACCGTTGCATAGAATTGAAGAATAAGTTCTTCATTCCAATCACAGTTGTCAGTGCAGAAATTTAACAGTCCAGCGTCGTGAAGAACACTGAGGACTGGCACGAAGCACGACAGAGATTCCATGTCCACGTGAGGAATGTGCTCATGATCGAAGACTTTGTCTTTGTCGAACATCACTGAGGAATAGAAATTTGCCTGGCTGGCAGTCCAGAAACGCCTCTTCCTTATGCGAGCAGAGTCATAAGGGTTGTAATCAGTGAAGAATACATGCTCGCCAAAGAAGGCATCAGTCTTGAATTTTTGCTTCTTGGAGAATGGATCCTTTGGTTTGGGCAGAGGAGTGTCAGTGAGTTGCATCACAACCTCAGGAATCGCAATCTCAGGTTCTTCAGGCTGAGGAATTTCTGGTTCCTCTTCAGTGGCAACCTGATTCTTGAATTCTTCATTTTCAGTTTCTTCAGCACTAGCGGCTGGAATGTCTTCATGAGCTTCATCATATCCCATTTGAACTGTAGTGACTGGGGACTGAGGAATTTGCTACAATGGAGTGAAGAGTGGAGAATTGGGGTGCTGACTTTCCCAAAAATCATCATTCATCACAGGTGTGGTACAACCAATGTCCACATCTTCATCTTCAATTTCTTCAATGCCGGCCTCTGCAGCAGTAAACTGAGGCACAGGCGAGGAAACAACTGGGGTTGAAGGGATTTCATCCACTTCAATTTCTTCATCCATCTGCTCTGACGTAGCGGCAGAAGGAGTTTCTTCATCAGATCTGCTAGGGATCACATATTCTTCATGAAAAGGAACAAGGTCCTTTGATGGCATGGTTGAGATCGGAACAGCATCAATCGGGTTTGCAAAAGAGCTTGTCAATTTCTTCATCTTCTTCGGTGCTGAAGAATCTGAAGGAGTTGATGCTTTCCTTTTCTTCACTGCTGCACGCTCTGTAGCCTTGGTCTTCTTCACATTTGATGCAGATGGAAGGATTGGAGTTGGAGTAGGCGCAGGTGGAGCAGAGGAATTTGGTGCAGTTTCTTCAGGCACAACTGATGCAGTTGCCCTGACCTCTTCATTTTCTTCAGGCGCACCACAAGTGGGTGCCCTGGGAATTTCATCAGCGGCTGGAATGCAGTCATCAGCCCTGGAACTCACATTATCTTCAGCAGCCTGATTGTCATCAGTGGTGCTGGCATGTTCTTCAGTTTGCTGAGCAGATGCTTCAGCCGGAGTGACTTCAATATGCACAGGGGCAGCGACACTTGAAGTGAGTATCTTCGTCAGATTGATGAAACTGACCTTGGCTCCTTTCCAATCAGCATAGTAACCGTTGAAATCATCGCTGAGGACTTTGATTTCAGACTGGAGCTTTACAAGTTCATCAGTTGTCATAGAGACAACGTTGTTCTTCAGGAACTTCTCCTTCCTGTACTGTGCTTTCTTGAGCTGCCTGGCCTTCTCATATTTCCATTTTTCTTCACTGATGAAATGGGTCAGCATGTGACTTTGGCTAGGTGTCAACTTGAAATCAGGCATAGGAGTGTTTGGGTCCTTGTGCCAGAGATCAATATAGTCGAGGATCAGCTTTGGATCCAAAAGCAGTGGCACTTCTGTGCCCTTGGCTCTAGCGGCCCTGACTTGCCTGTCTCTGATGATTTCAGCAAGTTCTTCATCATCAGCTTCGTCTTCTTTAGACGGCACTTGGAAGGCGACCTGCTTCTTCTGAGGACTTGGGCGAGAGCCTCGTCTAGCAGTTGTCTTTGTCTTCAGCAGAGAGGGTCCTGTTGAAGAGTTTGGTGCAGCTGAGGAACTAGCTGAAGCTCCTGAGGCAATAGAGATGCATGTAGTCCTTTGGCACGTGGCGAGATGCACAAGTGCTGAGGATTTTGTCGGAGCAGCTGAGGACTTTGGAGGAGCAAGAGCGGCTTAAGGAATTGGCCGTGAGGGCTGAGGTGAGGAAATTGGCCGTGAGGGCATTGAAGAAGAGGCACTTGGCTTGTGCGCAGGCTTCTTTGCCATGGATTTCTTCGGCCTTACAGAGGCCTCAGCAGCAGCAGTAGTGGAATCTTCGTTGAATTTCCTCATTGCATCTTTTGCCTGTTTGGCCAACTTGGCCTGGCGCTTGGCCCATTCTTCAGGAAAATCCTCACCGCGCTTGATGCTAGTGGGATCTGCCTCTTGGCCAGGTGCCAATGGAGGTCTTGAGCATGGAGGAGTAACAGCGAATTTCTTCATGTATTTTGGAGTCACATACATGTACTCCCTCCACTCTTTTGCCCATCTCCTTTCTATCCTCTGAATGCGCACCTTTTGCTGATTTTTATCTTCCTCAGGGGGTGTACAATACCCAGCATAAATTCCCTCAGGGATTTCAAAGGCAGTATTGACCTCAGGCCTCTTTCCTCCTTTCTGTGGCCTCTTTTCATTAGCCATTTTCTTCAGTTGGGGAATTTGAACAATTGAACTCTCTGAAGAAGTATGCAACTTTTCTTCGAGGAATGCTGCAAATGAGTTAAGTTGATGAGAACCTAGTGATTCAGCAGCGGACATGAGTACCTGTGAACAGAGTATAGTTGCGAGGAATTTGGAGAGGTCATATGCGTTCTCAGAAGGTTTTTCAATAAGAACAAGTTTGAGGAATTTGACCAAATGAGTCTTGAAGAATTTCACTAAGCGTTCTTTGTCTTAGGTTCCAGAGTTGTATAGATCGAAGATCCACACAATTGAGGAATCTTGAAGAAAAGTGATGCTTAGAGAAACGAATCAAGAGCAGATGACATGTGAGGTGTTTAGTGTGTGAGGATTTGAAGAAAAACACCTTTGAAGATTTTGTAGTGAACATTTGAATCAAAGTGGGCAGTAAAAGTAACTTTTAATTACCCTGAACGAAGAACACGGCGAACTGGGATGTGGAGAAGTGAAGCTCGACTGTGCAGATCTTCCACGCCCTAACTTTGCGAAGGAAGACGGCTACGGCGGCGGCGGAGTGAAGATTTCCGCGGCTGGCGTGAGTACGACGACGACGAGGTCGAGGCAGTGAAGCTCTTCCTCACCGGCGACGATGATGTAGCGGCGGCGCTAGGGTTTGAGAAGCTCGAGCTTGGAGAGAGGTCGACCGGAGTAAAAGAAGTGAGGAAGGGGAGAGGGGGTATTTATAGCCACGGTGAAAAACGGTTCGCCCGAAGAAATTGGACGAACATGCCCCTGACCCTTCTCATTCACATGACATGTGTCACCCACGTACTGAGAAGTGGATATCGTGTTAGATCGTGGGTGAATAGATAAGTATATCGTGGGAAGCGGAACGGTTTGAGCGGCAAAGCCGAAAATTTGGTTAAGGTAAGTTAAAAGTTCCGTTCGCAAATTCTTCAGCTGACAAGGATACAGTGAAGATTTTGAACGAGTTTCAAATAGAACGCACATGAAGAATTTGTGAATAGATTGGGTTGAGTATAGCATAGAGGGGGAAGGGTCCGATCACATTCACTTAGCAGAAAAACCAACTTGAAGAATTAGCCATAAGTGAATGCTGTAGAGGACATAAACTCATATATATATAGCCAATGAAGAAAAACGATGGAGAAGGTGAAGACAATGCAAAGTTGAAGAACATGAACAACTGAGGAATTTCAAAAACTGAGGAAAAACTCAAATAGAAGATTTTCAACTTTTGTGGTGGCGTGACCCACCGTATAAGAATGATGATTTCAGACACCGTGTACAATTGTCGTAGGGCTATGAGAATCAAATTCTTCATTAATTTCTTCACACTTAGAGTGTTATTCTTCATTGATTGAAGAAAAACGTTTCTTCATGTGTTGCACATCTAAGTCATCAATTTTGCATAAGTGTTAGGATGAGTGTCCTTTTCAAAGAACATTCGAAGATTCTAAGATATTTAGCTCACACCGCAACTTGCTAAATCTCTTCTCATCCAAGGGCTTTGTGAAGATATCGGCTAGCTGTTCTTCAGTCTTCACATGCTCAATAGAAATGTCGCCCTTCAACACATGATCGGGAAGAAAATGATGACGAATCTGAATGTGCTTTGTCTTTGAGTGCTGAACTGGGTTGTGAGCATTCTTGATGACACTCTCATTGTCACAGAAGAGAGGCACATTCTTCACGTTGACGCCGTAGTCCTTGAGAGTTTGCTTCATCCACAGCAATTGAGCACAGCAAGAACCAGCAGCAATGTACTCAGCTTCAGCAGTAGACAGTGATACGTAGTTCTGTTTCTTCGAGGACCAACAGACCAAAGATCGTCTGAGGAAATGACATGTACCAGATGTTGACTTGCGATCCACACGATCACCAGCATAGTCAGAGTCAGAATATCCAACGAGATCAAAAGCCGAGCCCTTGGGGTAACATAATCCTAGTGTTGGTGTGTGAGCTAGATATCGAAGAATATGCTTCACAGCCTTATGGTGTGATTCCTTCGGTGTAGCTTGAAATCGGGCACACATGCAAACACTAAGCATAATATCTGGCCTAGATGCACATAAGTACAATAAAGAACCAATCATGGAGCGGTATATCTTTTGATCGAAGTCATTACCATTTTCATCAGTGCACAGATGGCCATTTGTGGGCATAGGAATTTTGACGCCTTTGCAATCTTGCATGCCAAATTTCCTCAGTACATCCTTGAGGTATTTCTCCTGAGATATGAATATGCCATTGCGCTGTTGACGAATTTGAAGACCTAAGAAGAATTTCAACTCTCCCATCATAGACATTTGATATTCTTCACTCATCATATAGGCAAATTAATCACTGTAACGTTGGTCAGTACAACCAAAGATGATGTCATCAACATATATTTGTCATACAAACAATTCATCATCATATGATTTAGTGAAAAGAGTAGGGTCGAGTGAACCGGGTTGGAAGCCTTTCTTCATGAGGAATTCCTTCAAAGTATCATACCACGCCCGAGGGGCCTGCTTGAGGCCATAGAGGGCCTTATTTAGTCTGAAGACTTTGTCAGGATGCTTAGGATCTTCAAAACCTGGGGGTTGAGCAACATATACTTCTTCCTCAAGCTTACCATTGAGGAATGCACTTTTCACATCCATTTGATATAAGGTGATATCATGATGGTTAGCATAAGCAAGTAATATGCGAATAGCTTCAAGTCTAGCAACAGGTGCAAAAGTTTCATCGAAATCAATTCCTTCAACCTGTGTGTAGCCTTGAGCTACTAGCCGTGCCTTATTCCTCACCACAAGGCCATTTTCATCTTGCTTATTGCGGTAGATCCACTTTGTGCCAATGATATTGTGTTTGCGAGGATCTGGACGATTGACCAGTTCCCAAACGTTGCTAAGCTCGAACTGATGTAATTCTTCTTGCATGGCCTGAATCCACTCAGGCTCCAGAAATGCTTCATCTACCTTAGTGGGCTCTGAGATAGAGACAAAAGCATAGTGCCCACAAAAGTTAGACAAATGTGAAGCTTTTGAGCGTGTGAGAGGACCTGGTGCTTCAATGTCATCGATGATCTTCTCAACTTGCACTTTTGCAACGCGAGGATGAGTAGGTTGTCGTCGAGGAATTTGATCAGCATTTTCTTTAGCACCATTTTCTTCAGCAATTTCTTCAGGTGCATTAGCTCGACGTTCTTCACGTTCTGGAATGAATTCTTCAGCAGATTCTTCGGTAGGAATGACATCCTCAGTAGCCTTGAACTTGATAGTTTCCTTAGGTGTTGGTTCATCTATCATAGAGGGTAGGTGCTCTCTTTGCGAGCCATTAGTTTCATCAAACCACACATCTACAGTTTCAACAACCTTGTGAAGAACGGTGTTGAAGACTCTGTAGGTGTGCGAGTCATTTCCGTAACCAAGCATAAAACCTTCATGTGCTTTCGGTGCAAATTTAGCATTGTGATGAGGATCTCTAATCCAACATTTAGCACCGAAGACTTTGAAATAACTCACATTGGGTTTCTTGTCAGTGAGGAGTTCATAGGCAGTCTTCTTGAAGAATTTGTGAAGATATACCCTGTTGATGATGTGGCACGCAGTATAAATTGCCTCAATCCAGAAGTGACAAGGCTCTTGTACTCATCAAGCATAGTGTGAGCCATCTCAACAAGAGTTCCGTTCTTGCACTCCACGACGCCATTTTGCTGAGGAGTGTAAGGAGCAGATAACTCATGAGTAATACCAAGTTCATCAAGACCAGAATTCTTGAACTCAGTTCCATTGTCACTTCTGATGTGCTTGATCTTCACACCAAAGTTGGTTGAAGCCCTCGAGGAAAATCGTTTGAAGACTTCCTGCACTTCATGTTTGTAAGTAACAATGTGTACCCATGTGTAACGAGAGTAATCATCAACAATAACAAGCCCATAGAGAGATGTGTCATTTGTGACAGCTGAGTAATGGTTAGGACCAAAGAGGTCCATGTGAAGCAATTCGAATGGTCGAGTAGTGGTCATGATAGTCTTCGTTGGATGCTTAGCCTTGGTCATCTTTCTAGCTTCACAAGCTCCACATAGGTGATCCTTGAGGAATTTGACATTATCAATGCCAATGACATGCTTCTTCTTCGCAAGCGTGTGCAAATTCCTCATGCCTGCATGACCAAGTCGTCGATGCCATAGCCATCCTTCTGAAGCTTTTGCAAGTAGGCACACGGCTGGTTGCGGTCCTGTAGAGAAATCAACAATATACAAGTCTCCTCTCCTAAAGCCTTCGAAGACTTTGGAATTGTCAGCTTCCATAACCACAACACAACGATACTTGCCAAAGACAACTACCATACCAAGATCACAATGCATTGAGACAGACATGAGGTTGTATCCTAAGGACTTGACAAGCATGACTTTGTCCATGTGTCGATCCTTTGTGATCGCAACCTTACGTAGACCCAATACCCGACTTTTGCCTTTGTCAGCGAAGATGATATGCTTCAGATGCGATGGTGATAAGGGAGCATCAATCAATAGATTCTTGTCACCAGTCATGTGATTTGTACATCCACTATCGAGGACCCACTCAGTGGCTTTGGGTTGATCATCCTGCAGATGAATTAGTGTAGCTTACGAACTTCATATACTTCATTACTGAAGAATATGACATCAATTCATCAGATCAATTTCATCAAGAAATAGAACAGATAAAGCAGTATGAGGACGTGAGAAATGAAAGTTCATTTCTTCATGATTAGCCTGCGTCCTTTCAGGCAAACTTCAGGTCTCCAGCAAATTCTTCAGACGTTCAAGTACGTCTGGAGACCTGACCCTGCAGAAGAGATTAGTTCTTTTTCTTCACCACCCACATCTGAAGGGGTGGCAAAGAGTTCATCACTCTGCGAGCTCCATAAGAGAAAGGTGGCATAGAAGCCAATCCACTTCATTTCACATAAGAGGAGTTAGGGTAAGCATATGAATAAGCAGAGAAATTCTTCGAGGACTTATGAACATAATGATTAGAAGAATAATGCTCATATTCATAGCCCTTGGCTCTTCCCTGCGAAACAGAGTTGTTAGCACGATGATGTTCATATGAGGACTTTGATCCTCTTGAGGAATTTGATCCATGTGAGGAATTTGGTCCGTATGAGGACTTGGATCCATATGAAGAATTTGGTCCATATGAAGAATTTGATCCGGGGTTCCTATTCCTCACAGGTGGTGTCATGAGGACATTCACCTGAAGACTTTGAAGGCATCTTTTGGGAACCCAGATTTTCTTCATAGGAGAACCGTTCCTGCAGTTAGTGCCAACATATCTAGCAAATACTTCACCATTCTGATTTTTGAACAGTTTATAGTTGGAGTCAAATGACTCATCAGAAAAATGAGAAGATTCACATGTAAAGCCAGATAAATTAGATGGATCAACTGGAGGTCCCTTTGCAGCAACCCATGAGGTTTTGGGGTACTGCTCAGGCTTCCAATATGTACCATCAGCATTGAGTTTCCTCTCAAAGGCAATACCCTCTTTCCTAGGGTTCCTGTTGCGGATCTGCTTTTTAAGCACATCACAAAGAGTTTGATGCCCTTTGAGGCTTTTGTACATGCCTGTCATGTACAATTCCTTCAGCCCTGCATCGTCAGTGATACTAGCAATGTCCTCAGATGAGGAATTAGTGATAGCAGAGACAGTTGAAGAATTTGTAGCATTAGAAGCATTTGAACATTCAGGTGAAGAATTAGCAGATTCACGTTCAATGCATTTCAAACATGGAGGAACAAATTCTTCCTGAGCAGCGCTGATTCGTTGAGCAAGTAATGAATTGCGCTCCTTCTGAAGATCTTCATAACTCACTCTTAGCTTCTAAAGATCTTGCTTTCTTTGAAGAAATTCATAAGAAAGCTTCTCATGATCAGATAAGAGAGTGTTTTGTTGATCTTGAAGGGTGTCATACTTAGTTACTTAGTATGAAGCCTCTGAAGACTTTTAGCCAAAGCTTTTGACTGATCCATTTCTTCACCCAACATATCATCGCTCTTACTAAGCATGTTTTGAACCTTTTCCAAAGCTCTTTGTTGTTTAGCGGCAAGGGAAACAAGCTTGACATTGTTGGGGATCGTAGCAGAATTTTAAAATTTCCTATGCATCACCAAGATCCATCTATGGAGTATACTAGCAACGAGGGGAAAGGAGTGCATCTACATACCCTTGTAGATCGCGAGCGGAAGCGTTCTAATGAACGGGGTAGATGGAGTCGTACTCGCCGTGATCCAAATCACCGATGACCGAGTGCCGAACGGACGGCACCTCTGCGTTCAACACACGTACGGAGCAGCGATGTCTCCTCCTTCTTGATCCAGCAAGGGGGAAGGAGAGGTTGATGGAGATCCAGCAGCACGACGGCGTGGTGGTGGAAGTAGCGGGATCCCGGCAGGGCTTCGCCAAGCACAAGCGGGAGGGAGAGGTGTTGCATGGGGAGAGGGAGGCGCCAGGGGCTGTGGTTCTGCTGCCCTCCCTCTCCCCCACTATATATAGGCCCCCTGGGGGGCGCCGGGCCTGGATCCCATCTACAAGGGGGGGCGGCCAGGGGGAAACTTGCCCCCCAAGTCAGGTGGGGCGCCCCCACCCCTAGGGTTTCCAACCCTAGGCGCAGGGGGAGGCCCATGGGGGGCGCCCCAGCCCACTAGGGGCTGGTTCCCTTCCCACTTCAGCCCATGGGGCCCTCCGGGATAGGTGGCCCCACCCGGTGGACCCCCGGGACCCTTCCGGTGGTCCCGGTACAATATCGGTGACCCCCGAAACTTTCCCGGTGGCCGAAACTTGACTTCCTATATATAATTCTTCACCTCCGGACCATTCCAGAACTCCTCATGACGTCCGGGATCTCATCCGGGACTCCGAACAACTTTCAGGTTTCCGCATACTAATATCTCTACAACCCTAGCGTCACCGAACCTTAAGTGTGTAGACCCTACGGGTTCGGGAGACATGCAGACATGACCGAGACGCCTCTCCGGTCAATAACCAACAGCGCGATCTGGATACCCATGTTGGCTCCCACATGTTCCACGATGATCTCATCGGATGAACCACGATGTCGAGGATTCAATCAATCCCGTATACAATTCCCTTTGTCAAGCGGTACGTTACTTGCCCGAGATTCGATCGTTGGTATCCCAAATACCTTGTTCAATCTCGTTACCAGCAAGTCACTTTACTCGTACCGTAATGCATGATCCCCTGACTAACTCCTTAGTCACATTGAGCTCATTGTGATGATGCATTACCGAGTGGGCCCAGAGATACCTCTCCATCATACGGAGTGACAAATCCCAGTCTCGATCCGTGTCAACCCAACAGACACTTTCAGAGATACCCGTAGTGTACCTTTATAGTCACCCAGTTACGTTGTGACGTTTGGTACACCCAAAGCACTCCTATGGTATCCGGGAGTTACACGATCTCATGGTCTAAGGAAAAGATACTTGACATTGGAAAAGCTCTAGCAAACGAACTACACGATCTTTTGTGCTATGCTTAGGATTGGGTCTTGTCCATCACATCATTCTCCTAATGATGTGATCCCGTTATCAACGACATCCAATGTCCATGGTCAGGAAACCGTAACCATCTATTGATCAACGAGCTAGTCAACTAGAGGCTTACTAGGGACATGGTGTTGTCTATGTATCCACACATGTATCTGAGTTTCCTACCAATACAATTCTAGCATGGATAATAAACGATTATCATGAATAAGGAAATATAATAATAACCATTTATTATTGCCTCTAGGGTATATTTCCAACAGTCTCCCACTTGCACTAGAGTCAATAATCTAGTTCACATCACCATGTGATTAACACTCACAGGTCACATCACCATGTGACCAACATCTAAAGAGTTTACTAGAGTCAACAATCTAGTTCACATCATTATGTGATTAACACTCAATGAGTTCTGGTTTGATCATGTTATGCTTGTGAGAGAGGTTATTAGTCAACGGGTCTGAACCTTTCAGATCCGTGTGTGCTTTACGAATATCTATGTCATCTTATGGATGCTACCACGCGCTACTTGGAGCCATTTCAAATAACTTCTCTACTATACGAATCCGGTTTACTACTCAGAGTCATCCGGATTAGTGTCAAAGTTCGCATCGACGTAACCCTTTACGACGAACTCCTTTTCACCTCCATAATCGAGAAAATTTCTTAGTCCACTAGATACTAAGGATAAGTTCGACCGCTGCCATGTGTTCCATTCCCGGATCACTATTGTACCCCTTGACCAACTCATGGCAAGGCACACTTCACGTGCGGTACACAGCATAGCATACTGTAGAGCCCACGTCTAAAGCATAGGGGACGGCCTTCGTCCTTTCTCTCTCTTCTGCTGTGGTCAGGTCTTGAGTCTTACTCAATAATCACACCTTGTAACACAGCCAAGAACTCCTTCTTTGCTGATCTATTTTGAACTCTTTCAAAATCATGTCAAGGTGTGCATTCTTTGAAAGTATCATCGGGCGTCTTGATCTATCTCTATAGATCTTGATGCCCAATATGTAAGCAGCTTTATCCAGGTCTTCCTTTGAAAAACTCCTTTCAAACAACCCTTTATGCTTTCCAGAAATTTTTACATCATTTCGGATCAACAATATGTCATTCACATATACTTATCAGAAATGTTGTAGCGCTCCCACTCACTTTATTGTAAATACAAGTTTCTAACAAACTTTGTATAAACCCAAAAACTTTGATCCATCCATCAAAGCGTATATTCTGACTCCGAGATGCTTGCTCTAGTCCATGGAAGGATCGCTGGAGCTAGCATACCTTTTAGCATCCTTAGGATCGACAAAACCTTTCTGATTGTATCACATACAACCTTTCCTTACGAAAACTGGTAAGGAAACTTGTTTTGACATCCATCTACCAGATTTCATAAATGCAGCTAATGCTAACATGATTCCGACGGACTTAAGCATCGCTACGGATGAGAAAATCTCATCGTAGTCAACTCCTTGAACTTGTGAAAATACTCTTTGCCACAGGTCGAGCTTCATAGACGGTAACATTACCGTCCACGTCCATCTCCTTCTTAAAGATCCATTTATCTCAATGGCTTGCCGATCATCGGGCAAGTTCACCAAAGTCCATGCTTTGTTCTGATACATGGATTCTATCTCGGATTTCATGGCCTCGAGCCATTCGTCAGAATCCGGGCCCACCATCGCTTCTCCACAGCTCATAGGTTCATCGTTGTCCAACAACATGACTTCCAAGACAGGATTACCGTACCACTCAGGAGTAGTACATATCCTTGTCGACCTACGAGGTTTGGTAGTGACTTGATCCGAAGTTTCATGGTCACTATCATAAGCTTCCACTTCAATTGGTGTAGGTGCCACAGGAACAACTTCCTGTGCCCTGCTACACACTAGTTGAATTGATGGTTCAATAACCTCATCAAGTCTCCACCATCCTCCCACTCAATTTTTTCGAGAGAAACTTTTCCTCGAGAAAGGACTCATTTCTAGAAGCAATTACTTTTGCTTCCAGACCTGAAATAGGAGGTATACCCAACTATTTTGGGTTTTCTATGAAGATGCATTTATCCGCGTTGGGTTCGAGCTTATCAGCTTGAAACTTTTTCACATAAGCATCGCAGCCCCAAACTATTAAGAAACGACAACTTAGGTTTCTCTAAACGGTGTCGTCTCAACGGAATTGCGTGGTGCCCCTTTTAAAGTGAATGCGGTTATCTCTAATGCCTAACCCATAAACGATAGTGGTAATTCGATAAGAGACATCATGGCATGCACCATATCCAATAGGGTGTAGTTATGATGTTCGGACACACCATCACACTGTGGTGTTCCAGGCGGTATTAATTGTGAAACACTTTCCACAATGTCTTAATTGTGTGCCAAACTCGTAACTCAGATACTCATCTCTATGATCATATCACAGACATTTTATCCTCTTGTCACGACGATCTTCAACTTCACTCTGAAATTACTTGAACCTTTCAATAATTCAGACTTGTGTTTCATCAAGTAAATACACTCAGCATCTACTCAAATTATGTGTGAAGTAAGAACATAACGATATCCACTTCATGCCTCTGCACTCATTGGACTGCATACATCAAAATGTATTACTTCCAATAAGTTGCTCTCTTGTTCCATCTTACTGAAAACGAGGCCTTTCAGTCATCTTGCCCATGTGGTATGATTTGCATGTCTCAAGTGATTCAAAATCAAGTGAGTTCAAACGATCCATCTGCATGGAGTTTCTTCATGCATATATACCAATAGACATGGTTCGCATGTCTCAATCTTTAAAAAAAACGAGTGAGTCCAAAGATCCATCTACATGGAGATTCTTCATGTGTTTTATCCCAATATGACTCAAATGGCAGTGCCACAAGTATGTGGAACTATCATTACTATTTTATATCTTTTGGCACGAACATGTGTATCACTGCGATCGAGATTCATTTTAGGTGCAAGACCATTGAAGGTATTAATCAAATAAACAGAGTAACCATTATTCTCCTTAAATGAATAACCGTATTGCGATAAACATAATCCAATCATGCTCAACGCAAACACCAAATCTCGATGGTAGAGGGAGCATGCGATGCTTGATCACATCAACCTTGGAAACACTTCCAACACACATCGTCATCTCACCTTTAGCTAGTCTCCGTTTATTCCGCAGCTTTTATTTCGAGTTACTAACACTTAGCAACCGAACCGGTATCTAATACCCTGGTGCTACTAGGAGTACTAGTAAAGTACACATTAATATAATGTATATCCAATATACTTCTGCCGACCTTGCCAGCCTTCTCATCTACGAAGTATCTAGGGTAGTTCTGCTTCAGTGACCGTTCCCCTCATTTCAGAAGCACTTAGTCTCGGGTTTGGGTTCAACCTTGGGTTTCTTCACTAGAGCAGCAACTGATTTGCCGTTTCATGAAGTATCCCTTCTTGCCCTTGCCCTTCTAGAAACTAGTGGTTTTACTAACCATCAAAAATTGATGCTCCTACTTGATTTCTACTTTCGCGGTGTCAAACATCGCGAGTTGCTCAAGGATCATCATGTCTATCCCTGATATGTTATAGTTCATCATGAAGCTCTAATAGCTTGGTGGCAGTGACTATGGAGAACCATCACTATCTCATCTGGAAGATTAACTCCCACTCGATTCAGGTGATTGTAGTACTCAGACAATCTGAGCACATGCTCAACGATTGAGCTTTTCTCCCTTAGTTTGCATGCTTAAGAAACTTGTCAGAGGTCTCATACCTCTTGACGTGGGCACTAGTCTGAAATCCCAATTTCAGTCTTTGGAACATCTCATATGTTCTGCGACGTTTCAAAACCGTCTTTGGTGCCACAATTTTAAACCGTTAGCATCACACACTGAACTATCACGTAGTCATCAAAACGTGTATGTCAGATGTTTCGCAACATCTACAGACTACACTCGAGGTTCAGCACACCGAGCGGTGCATTAAGGACATAAGCCATATGTGCAGCAATGAGGACAATCCTTAGTTTACGGACCCAGTCCGCATAATTGCTACTATCAACTTTCAACTAAATTTTCTCTAGGAACATATCTTAGTAGAACTAAAGTGTAAGCTACGACATTATTTGCAAAGACATTTTGACTATGTTCATGATAATTGAGTTCATCTGATTAATGAACTCCCACTCAGATAGACATCCCTCTAGTCATCTAAGTGATACATGATCCGAGTCAAACTAGGCCGTGTCCGATCATCACGTGAGACGGACTAGTCATCATCGGTGAACATCTCCATGTTGATCGTATCTACTATACGACTCATGTTCGACCTTTCGATCTCTTGTGTTCCGAGGCCATGTCTGTACATGCTAGGCTCATCAAGTCAACCTAAGTGTTTTGCATGTGTTCCGAGGCCATGTCTGTACATGCTAGGCTCGTCAACACCCGTTGTATTCGAACGTTAGAATCTATCACACCCGATCATCACGTGGTGCTTCGAAACAACGAACCTTCGCAACGGTGCACAGTTAGGGGGAACACTTTCTTGAAATTATTATAAGGGATCATCTTACTTACTACCGTCGTTCTAAGCAAATAAGATCCATAACATGATAAACATCACATGCAATCAAATAGTGACATGATGTGGCCAATATCATTCTGCTCCTTTGATCTCCATCTCCGGGGCGTCATGATCATCTTTGTCACCGGCATGACACCATGATCTCCATCATCATGATCTCCATCATTGTGTCTTCATGAAGTTGTCACGCCAATGATTACTTCTACTTCTATGGCTAACGCGTTTAGCAATAAAGTAAAGTAATTTACATGGCGTTCTTCAATGACACGCAGGTCATACAAAAAATAAAGACAACTCCTATGGCTCCTGCCGGTTGTCATACTCATCGACATGCAAGTCGTGATTCCTATTACAAGAATATGATCAATCTCATACATCACATATATCATTCATCACATCTTCTGGCCATATCACATCACAAGGCACATGCTGCAAAAACAAGTTAGACGTCCTCTAATTGTTGTTGCAAGTTTTTACGTGGCTTGTATAGGTTTTTAGCAAGAATGTTTCTTACCTACGTAAAACCACAACGTGATATGCCAATTTCTATTTACCCTTCATAAGGACCCTTTTCATCGAATCCGTTCCGACTAAAGTGGGAGAGACAGACACCCGCTAGCCACCTTATGCAACTAGTGCATGTCAGTCGGTGGAACCTGTCTCACGTAAGAGTACGTGTAAGGTCGGTCCGGGCCGCTTCATCCCACAATACCGCCGAAACGAGATAAGACTAGTAGCGGCAAGAAGAATTGGCAACATCTACGCCCACAACTGCTTTGTGTTCTACTCGTGCATAGTAACTACGCATAGGCCTGGCTCATGATGCCACTGTTGGGGATCGTAGCAGAATTTTAAAATTTCCTACGCATCACCAAGATCCATCTATGGAGTATACTAGCAACGAGGGGAAAGGAGTGCATCTACATACCCTTGTAGATCGCGAGCGGAAGCGTTCCAATGAACGGGGTAGATGGAGTCGTACTCGCCGTGATCCAAATCACCGATGACCGAGTGCCGAACGGACGGCACCTCTGCGTTCAACACACGTACGGAGCAGCGACGTCTCCTCCTTCTTGATCCAGCAAGGGGGAAGGAGAGGTTGATGGAGATCTAGCAGCAGGACGGCGTGGTGGTGGAAGTAGCGGGATCCCGGCAGGGCTTCGCCAAGCACAAGCGGGAGGGAGAGGTGTTGCAGGGGGAGAGGGAGGCGCCAGGGGCTGTGGTGCTGCTGCCCTCCCTCTCCCCCACTATATATAGCCCCCCTGGGGGGGGGCACCAGCCCTGGATCCCATCTACAAGGGGGGGGGGCCAGGGGGGAAACTTGCCCCCCTAGTGAGGTGGGGCGCCCCCCACCCCTAGGGTTTCCAACCCTAGGCGCAGGGGGAGGCCCATGGGGGGTGCCCCAGCCCACTAGGGGCTGGTTCCCTTCCCACTTCAGCCCATGGGGCCCTCCGGGATAGGTGGCCCCACCCGTGGACCCCCGGGACCCTTCCGGTGGTCTCGGTACAATACCTGTGACCCCCGAAACTTTCCCGGTGGCCGAAACTTGACTTCCTATATATAATTCTTCACCTCCGAACCATTCCGGAACTCCTCGTGACGTCCGGGATCTCATCCGGGACTCCGAACAACTTTCGGGTTTCCGCATACTAATATCTCTACAACCCTAGCGTCACCGAACCTTAAGTGTGTAGACCCTACGGGTTCGGGAGACATGCAGACATGACTGAGATGCCTCTCCGGTCAATAACCAACAGCGGGATCTGGATACCCATGTTGGCTCCCACATGTTCCACGATGATCTCATCGGATGAACCACGATGTCGAGGATTCAATCAATCCCGTATACAATTCCCTTTGTCAAACGGTACGTTACTTGCCCGAGATTCGATCGTCGGTATCCCAATACCTTGTTCAATCTCGTTACCGGCAAGTCACTTTACTCGTACCGTAATGCATGATCCCGTGACTAAATCCTTAGTCACATTGAGCTCATTATGATGATGCATTACCGAGTGGTCCCAGAGATACCTCTCCGTCATACGGAGTGACAAATCCCAGTCTCGATCCGTGTCAACCCAACAGACACTTTCAGAGATACCCGTAGTGTACCTTTATAGTCACCCAGTTACGTTGTGATGTTTGGTACACCCAAAGCACTCCTATGGTATCCGGGAGTTACACGATCTCATGGTCTAAGGAAAAGATACTTGACATTGGAAAAGCTCTAGCAAACGAACTACACGATCTTTTGTGCTATGCTTAGGATTGGGTCTTGTCCATCACATCATTCTCCTAATGATGTGATCCCGTTATCAACGACATCCAATGTCCATGGTCAGGAAACCGTAACCATCTATTGATCAACGAGCTAGTCAACTAGAGGCTTACTAGGGACATGGTGTTGTCTATGTATCCACACATGTATCTGAGTTTCCTATCAATACAATTCTAGCATGGATAATAAACGATTATCATGAATAAGGAAATATAATAATAATAACCAATTTGTTATTGCCTCTAGGGCATATTTCCAACAGACATAACTGGGTCCTAATTCATCATCAGATTCATCATCACTAGATTCAGACAGATAGCATTCAGTTACCTTTTCACCATCTGCCATAAGGCATGGTGAGGAGGATGATGATTCTGGTTCGAATGTCATTGATTTGAGATATTCCTTGAAGTCCTCAAACTAAGGATCATGACGGGTTCGATGACCTTCATAGACATCAGAGAGACGGTCCCAGATAAGCTTCGCATGATCGAGATGCATAACGTTCCTGAACTGATTTGGAGACAGACAGGAGTAGATGACGCCCTTCGTCGTGAGATTGAGAAGAGTGTACTTGTGAATGTCATCAGCTTCCGCCGTCTTGCACAGATCGGTAAGACCAATCTCAGTGACGGTCCACAGTTCGCTATTCATCGCCATGAGGCGCTTCTTCATCATGGCCTTCCACTTGGGATAATCACGACCGTCAAAGATGGGACATGTCACCTTCTTCATACCTGTGGTCGACATAACTAAAACTCCAGGCGGTTAAACCAAAATCACACAGAACAAGGGAGTACCTTGCTCTGATACCAATTGAAAGTGCGTTATATCGACTAGAGGGGGGTGAATAGGCGATTTTTATAAATTCTTCACTGAGTAATTTGTGGGTGAGGAAATTCCTTAGCGAAGAACTACTTGCAGCGGAATAAGTACTCAAAAGTATGCATAGCAGAACACAAGCATAGTCATCATGATGAAATGAAAACAAGCACACAGTACAGAAATCATAAACACAGGATAACTTCCGAACCTTCACAAACTCGGTCACTCGGCGATCCACAATTTCCTCTTGGATGCTCTAGACCATGACGCCTAACCGTCTGGAAGAAGCACAGTCTTCAAAGGTAACAAGTTGTCGGGTGGTAGGTGCGACATATGCCAACGGGTGGCTTATCATTATGGGAGCCAGTAAGACGTCGCCGGTGCCTGGAAACGGGATGAGGCGAAGACATGCTCGCCGGTGAATCTTACCCAGGTTCGGGGCTCTCCGTGGAGATAACACCCCTAGTCCTGCTCTGCGGGGTGTCCGCATGATCACTAGATCAGAAAGGGTAGCTACAAGTGCTCCTTGAGCTGTCTGGTTCAGGGGAGGCGAAGAGCAAGGCTAGCTCTCCCTTCCCTCTCTATATGGTGTGTGTAACTCTAAGAAGCCAACCCTTTGCATGGGTGCCCTGGGGGGTTTATATAGGCCTACCCCCCGGGGGTACAATTGTAATCCGGCTGGGCGTGGGTCCCAGTCGTCAGCGTCTGCACTCGCCGGCTTCTCCGCCGGCCATTGGGGCCCGCCGACTGGTGGGTCCCGCCGGCATCCGGCCTCTTGGTCGACAGACCGGCCCCACCGCCTAGGGGTCTTGTCGGCGGCTGTTTACTGTAGCCTCGTCCCTGATGACGAGGGCTTTGTCGAGGTAAGCATGGCTACAGTGTGCCGCCTTGAGGGCTCTCACTGTAGCCTTACCTCGTCTTGTCTCCTTAATGTGGCACATGTTTCGAGGGAAGGGGGTAGCCGGCTTCTGGGGGCCGGCTACGCCCCTGGCCGACTGGGGGAGGCCGATCCGCCTTCGTGCCTCTCTCTGGCTAAAGGGGCCCGCCGCCCGTGGGCCGTACTGGCGTCTGTCGTGGATGATGTTGAGGCCAGCATGGCTACAGTGCCGAACCGGACGGGAGATGGCCGACCCGTACAGCGTCCTGTGGCCATGTCTGCTTCGGGATTCGGGGGTAGTGGGCCGCACTGTGGCCACACCCCGTCTTGTCACCATTATGTGGGCGTAGTTTTGGTGGTTGCGGTCTTGGCCGGCTTCTTGGAGTCGGCGCTCTGTATGGCCGGCTCTTGGGAGTCGGCGTTCTCCATGGCCGGCTTCCTGGAGTCGGCGTCCTACATGGCCGGCTTCCTGGAGTCGGCCATCTCGTAGTTATCTTGGGGGAGGTTTCTGAGGCTGGGTCGCCTTCTGAGAGTCGGCTCCGGGGGTTGCCGACCGGGGGAAGGCGGTCCAATGCCTTGAATGCTTGAAGGCTCAAATGGCCTGATAATTTTTGAAGAGCCAGGGGTAGTCGGTTAGGCTACCCGTGGCCATTTACTCCGACATTAGTCCCCGAAGCTAATTGAGCTTCGAGGTTGGGTGGGAGTCGAGAAGCTCGGTCAGCTTCCTATCTTGACAAGCTGGCAGCTGGAAGCCGGCTTTGATTGGGTGCGCCGTCTCGGCGAAAAACTTTGGAGTCGGAGGGCGGGAGCCTGCCCGCGCACGCACCGGGCCGCGGGCCGGCCACTTGCCGCCTGCGAACCACGTGGCCTCCCTTGGCTAAAAAGCCTGCCAGCCCACGCGCGCGACAGGACGTCGCCGCAGGTCGGGGGCCCGCCACGCCTACGCCCGGGCCCAGGCGCGGATTCTCTGCGGCCCGAAGCCGCCCGCACGTCTGGCCGGACGACGACAAGCTCTCCGCAGAGTGGCAGTTCGGCAAGGAGCCCTATTGCCGAGCCCATCCGCCGCCCACGGTATGTTCTCCTTTTCTCTTTCTCTTCTCTCAATTTTGTCACCGAGTTCCTTTTGGCCGACTCTGATTAGTCGGCTTGTCTCGACAGAGCCCCCTTCTCCGGCCTGCAGGCGGGTCGGACGCGGAGTGCCGATTCGTCCCCGACCGGACGGAGCATGATCTGGAGGACCCCGACTTGGAGGCGGCCGCTATGGACGACAACACCGAGGCGGGCGGTGGCCAGGCCGGCGGCGAAGCAGGCGGCTCCGGGCTCGGAGTCAGCTTCGACGACTGGCCGGACGACGACGAGGCTGAAGTCGTCCCACGCCGTCAGCCGGCGCCTGGCCACGGCACGGGTTCCTCCGCTGCGCCGCCTGCTCGGGGCGGCGGGCAAAAGCATCGTGCCGCGCCGGGCTTGTTTGGCAATCGGCGGAAGAAGCCCAGAGGCGGGGCAGCGGCGACCAGGCGGGAGGAGGCGGCCGCGAAGGCGGCTCGCTTCCGCAAGGCGGTGAAGCAGCCGCAGTCGGTGTCTGCGTAAGTATACTCTCCTTCGTGCATTCTTTTTTCTTTTCTCTGGTAGCTCCTGAATCCTTGTCTTTTCTCCAAAAAACCAGGGCTCCATTGTCGCTCGAGCGGGCTGCTGCCGCCTCCGTCGTTGGGTCACCGGGAGGATCTAGGAGCACTACTCGCCGCGTGGACCCCCGTGCCAATCTTCAGGCGGCGACGGAGCAGAACGCGCAGGAGGTGCGGGAGGCGGAGGCACGGCGGGCGGCCGCCGCCAAGGCGGCGCAGGAGGAGGAGGCGGCGAAGGCACGCGCCGATGCCGCAGCCAAGGCCCAGGCGGAGGCTGCGGCGATGGCGGAGGTGGCCTTGCTGGTCACCCCATTGCGCGTCGCGGCACCTGGGGCCCCGGAGCCCCCGCCAGAAGAAGCCGGCGGTGACCAGCCGGGGCTGGAGAGGGACGACGACGTCGTCATCCTGGAGAGGGCGGCGGTACCGACCCCGCCGACTGGGGCGGCTCAAGGCGGCCGGCCTGAGCTGCCGCCTGCGCAGTCGGCGGGGGGCGAGCCAGCCGTGAGGACTGATCTGGCGGTCCGAACGCCGCCGCGCCAGCGCGCGGGGAAGGCCGCATCAGAGCCGCAGAAGGCTACGTCGAAGCCGCAGCCGGCCGCGGGCTCCAGCTCGTCGGCCCAGGATATGGAGGCGGCCAGCGCCACCTCGGGGTGGACGCCGGGCGGAGGGACGGCCGTGATGAATGTGGCCATGCAGGATGTCCGGACCCGGCTCCAAGCCCAGGCTACGGCGCTGAGGAAATACAACGACGAGTTCCTTGCGACGCGGGCGGCCATCCGGGTTAGTCTTCTTATCTTGCTTGTTTTTGATCTTGGTTTCTTCCGTGGGGGCGCGTCAGCGCACCCACTAGGTGTAGTCCCCGAGTTCCGAGTCGGCTGCTGAGCAGGCGGCTTGGAACTTCTTAGCGGATCTAGTTTTGCTATTCTTGCTCTTACTTCGCTCTTCTGCCTGTCTTGCAGGACTACCACAATCTTCGCGCGGCTGCCTTCAACTCCCAGGCTCGGGAGCTGACCCAGAAGACCGCCGACCTAACTAAGAGCCGGGGTGAGTGCTTCGTCCTTTATCTCACGTGGGGGCGCGTCAGCGCACCCACTGGGTGTAGTCCCCGAGATTCGGGCCGACTGCTGAGCAGTCGGGTCGGATCTTCCTTGACGACTTCTTATTGCTTCTTCTTTCTCTGCCGTCCCTGCAACGGCCAACGCCAGTCTAAGGGCGCAGCTGGGCGGGTCTCAGTCTACCCTTCGTGCCAAGGAGGCCGAGTTTGCCGCCTTGGTGCAGGAACGTGACCGCCTGGCCAAGAGGTTGGCCGACCAGGAGGAGAGCCACAAGGCGGCTCTGAAGGCGGTGCAGGACAGCGAAGACGCCCTCCAGGCCGAGTATGAGACAGAGGCGGCTGGCTGGGCTGAAGCAAGGCAGACGCTGATCAACGGCTATGGCCAGATCGAAGATTTGGTTGACGGTAAGCCGCCTTCTTCTTCGTCCTTTCTTGCCGCCTTCCGCTTTTGGCTCGTTTTCTGACTTGGTGTTTTCTCTTCTTTCTCTTTCTTTCTTGCGCAGAGTACTTCCCTGGCTACTCTACCGCTGCCAAGCAGATCATCGAGGCCCGTCGCGAGGCACGGAGGCAGGCTCGGGCCGAGATTGCACCAAACGCTAGCCGGTCGCTGGAGGAGCAGCTCTTGGCGATCCAGGCCCGCCTCGAGCCGGCTCGCCGACTGCTCCGCCGGCTTCAACGTGCCGGGGCGCAGGTGCTGGCCGCCCTCTGGCCTGGCGAAGTGGTTCCCCGCACCCCTAGTCGGACTGCCGACTGGCTGGAGGTGGCGGTCGGCCGCTTCGAAGCCTAGAAGGCCTCGGCGGCTCGGTCCGGCGCCGGGCGGGCACTGGAGTTCGTCAAGGCCTGGTATCCCGGCCTGAGTCTGGACCAGCTGGCTACCTGGCGGTAGCAGGCCGACACGGAGCTGGAGTCGGCGCGGCCGGCTATCATCCGGCGGGCTTCGGCGATCGCCGACTACACCGACACCAGCGCCTTCGCCCCTGAGGTAGATGACAACGGTGTTGCCCAGCCGGAGGAATGGTTCGGGCTGAACCCAGCAGACGGCGAAGACTCGGCGGAGGAGATCGACTCCAGCGACGAGGGCGAAGAAGAGGAGGAGGAGGGTGAAGACACCGGGCCGGATGGTGGGGCGGCCGGCCAGCCTCAGCCTGACCGTGCCTCCAGCAACACGTCACGCGCGGGTGCGTCGCCTGCCACCGGCGGTGATCAAGCCGAGACCCGCCAGCCGGCCACTCCTTGAGCCGGCGACGCCGTCTCCACCGACCAACCCGGCTCCCACATCGTACCTTAGTCTAGTCTGCTATCTTTTGTTTTCCTGTCTTGTCACTTTTGGAACAATATTCTGTTAAGTTTACACAATTCCACCCACTGGGGGTGTATTCGAACTATTTCGATTGCCGGCCTGTTGGGGGATTTATATGTATATATGACTATGCAAGTGTTTGGCTTTTCCTTGTTCTTTGCTTTTTATCCTTCTACTGTTTCCTTTGCCGCCCTCCCTTGGTTGCCGCCTCCCCAGCCAGTCAGTTGCTCTGCAATTTGTGGCTGGAGAAGTGCTTGGCCATTTGGGAGGGCAAGTACTCTAGCTTTGTTGGATTATAGCGAAGTGTTTTGGAAGCCGGCCAGCCGGCTGTTCTGACAGCCGGCAAGCGTGGTCGGAGGTCGTCTTATTGCTATACAAGTTCATTAGTCCTTGGCCGTTTTTCGTGTGGGCATCCTTTTTGCCTTGGCTCTTGCTAGTCGGACAGTCGGTTCTTCGAGCTGCGACTTTCAGCAAGAGAGGGCTCGGGAGTCGGCACACTACTTGTCTGACTTCAGGTAGAACTTTAATATAGCTTAAGGCCGCCAGTCCCCGGGCCGACTAGTCGAACCCGGTGCCAGACAGGAAATCAAATGTAATAATACATTCATGGATATGATACTCGCCGCTCATAGATAAATGAAGGCGGTCCCCGAGTCCTCCTCGGGGGGCCCGTTGTTTCGTACTTAGTACAAAAGGGTAGCATGATACATACTGCTTTCAACTGTAAAATCTTCTCAGGAGGTTCGCGTTCCATGGTCGCTCCGACTCCTTGCCGGAGTCATCCCTCTTGCGTGCTCTTGGTTTTTGCGCGTCGATCAAGTAGTAGAAGTCGTTGCCTAGTGCCTTGCTGATGACGAAAGGGCCTTCCCAGGGGGCCGAGAGCTTGTGCTGGCCGGCTATTTGCTGGATCGGCCAAAGCACAAGGTCGCCCTCCTGGAAAGATCTTGGCTTGACCTTGCGGTTGTGGTAGCGGCGCAACCCCTGCTGGTAGATGGCGGACCGACTGAGTGCTAACAGCCGGCCTTCTTCCAGTAGGTCGACACCGTCTTCTCTTGCTTCCTTGGCCTCCACCTCCGTGTACATGGTGATCCGAGGCGAGTCGAACTCGATGTCGGTTGGGATGACAGCCTCAGCACCATATACAAGGAAGAATGGAGTGAAGCCGGTTGACTTGTTGGGGGTAGTACGCAGACTCCAGAGGACAGCCGACAGCTCATCGAGCCAGCAGCCGGCCGATCACTCCAGTGGTACAACCAGTCGGGGCTTGATGCCGGTGAGGATGAGTCCATTTGCTCGCTCGACCTGGCCGTTTGACTGCGGGTGGGCAACGGACGCTAAGTCCAGTCGGATACCCTGCGTCGCGCAGAAACGTGCCAGTGCTCCTTTGGCGAAGTTTGTGCCGTTGTCGGTGATGATGCTGTGTGGTACGCCGTACCGAGTAGTGATGTTGGTGATGAACGTCACGGCAGTCGGCCCGTTCAGCTTCTTGATCGGCTTCGCTTCGATCCACTTGGTGAACTTGTCCACGGCGACAAGCAGATGTGTCAAGCCGCCGCGGGCTGTCTTGAAAGGGCCCACCATGTCCAATCCCCAGACGGCAAAGGGCCAGGTGAGGGGAATGGTCTTGAGTGCAGAAGCCGGCAGGTGTTGCTTGGAACTGAAAACTTGGCATCCTCTGCAGCTCTTGACTATCTCTTTGGCGTCTTCCAAAGCAGTCGGCCAAAAGAAGCCGTGGCGGAAAGCTTTGGCCACAAGTGATCTTGAGGCTGCGTGGTGGCCGCATTCGCCTTGATGGATATCCTTGAGGATTGCCACTCCTTTTTCTGGCTCGACACAGCGCTGGAAGACTCCAGTGACGTTGCGCTTGACAAGCTCTCTGTTGATTATTGCGTATGCTCCGGCTCATCGTTGCACTAGTCTTGCTGAGATCTCATCAGCCGGCAGCTCTCTGTTGACTAGGAACTTGAGGATGGGCTGGGCCCATGATGGAGCTGTGACTTCTTCTTCTGTTAGGACGGCCACCATGACTCGGGTGGGTGGGTCGGGTGGCGTGGAATTGGAGTCGGCCACCGCTTCTTGTGTTGCTGCAGTCCCCAGGCCGACTGCTGCAGTCCCCGGGCCGGGCTCTGAAGTCCCCGGGCCGGGTGCGACTACGGCAGTCGGCGGGCCAGTTGTCGACGTCCCCGTGCCGCCTGCGGGGTTCCTCCAGTCGGATCCGGCTGCATCTGGTACAGGCGGTACGAAGATAGAGTCCGACTCTGGAGACGGCTTGATGGACGGCTTGAGGAGGCGCTGGAGGGAGACGCCGGTCGGTATAGCCTGTCGGGTGGAGCCGATCCGTGCCAGGGCATCTGCTTGGTCGTTGTCGGCCCTTGGCACGTGAAGGAACTCGCACCCTTCGAAGTACCGACTGATCTGCTGGACGAGGAACCGATAGCTCGCCATGTTTGCATCCTTGGCATCCCAGTCCCCAGACGACTGCTGGACCACCAAGTCTGAGTCGCCATAAGACAGGATCCGGCGTATGCCGAGCTCTTTGGCTAGCCGGAGCCCATGTATGAGCGCCTCGTACTCGGCCACGTTGTTGGAGGCGGCGAAGTGGATTTGCAGTGTGTATCTGAGTTTGTTGCCTTTGGGAGAGGAGAGGACGATGCCGGCTCCCAAGCCGGTGCGCATCTTGGACCCGTCGAAGTGCATCCGCCAATGGGTAGAGTCGGGAGCCGGCGGTAGGTACTGGGTCTCGGCCCAGTCGACGAGGAAGTCGGCCAATGCTTGGGACTTGATGGCGGTGCGGGGCTGGTAGAAGATTGTGTATGGCGCCAATGCAATGGCCCATTTAGCCACCCGGCCGGATGCATCCCGGCTGCCTATGATCTCGGCGAGCGGGGCGGTGCACACGACCGTGATGGGATGCTCTTGGAAGTAGGGCTTCAGCTTCTTGGCGGCGAAGTACACCCCATAGCACATCTTCTGGTAGTGCGGGTAGTTTTGCTTTGAGCTGGATAGTACTTCGCTTAGGTAATACACCGGCCTTTGAACTAGCTGGGCTCGGCCTTCTTCCGGGCACTGGACCACGACAACTGTACTGACCACTCGGCTAGTCGCGACAATGTAGAGGAGCATGGGCTCCTTCTCAGTCGGCGCCGCCAGGACAGGTGGAGTGGTCAGCATCTTCTTCAACTCATGGAAGGCTTGGTCGGCTTGGTCATTCCACTCGAAGTGAGTGGACTTCTTCATGAGTCGGTACAGGGGGAGAGCCTTCTCTCCTAGTCGGCTGATAAAGCGGTTTAGGGAGGCCAAGCACCCGGTGAACTTCTGCACATCTCGCAATTTGGTGGGAATCTCCATCCTCTCGATGGCCTTGATCTTCACAGGGTTGCACTCGATGCCGCGTTCGGAGACCAGAAAGCCTAACAGCTGGCCAGCTGGTACTCCGAACACGCATTTCTCAGGGTTGAGCTTGATTTGGAATCGGCGCAAGTTGGCGAATGTTTCTTTGAGGTCCTCCAGCAGGGTGCCGCGCTTCTCTGTCTTCACCACAATGTCGTCTACGTAGACGTGGGCATTTCTGCCGAGTTGCTTGAGGAGGCATTTCTGCATGCAACGCTGAAAAGTGGCACCGGCATTTCTCAGGCCGAATGTCATAGTCAGGTAACAGAAAGCTCCGAATGATGTGATGAAGGCAGTCTTCAGTCGGTCTGCTGGGTCCAACTTGATTTGGTGGTACCCTGAGTAGGCATCCAAAAAACTCAACAGCTCGCATCCGGCTGTGGAGTCGATCACTTGATCAATTCGTGGCAAAGCAAACGGATCCTTGGGGCAGGCCTTGTTCAGGCTGGTGTAGTCTATACACATACGCCACTTGTTATTCTTTTTCAAAACCAAGACTGGGTTGGCCAGCCACTCTGGAAAAAACACTTCCATAATAAAGCCGGCGGCAAGGAGCCGGGCTATCTCTTCTCCTACGATTCTTCGCTTCTCTCCTGACAGTCGGCGGAGGGGCTGCTTGACTGGCTTCGCGTCGGCCCGGACGTGCAATTTGTGCTCGGCGAAATCTTCGGGACGCCCGGCATGTCCTTTGGGGACCATGCGAAGACGTCTCGATTCTCACGGAGGAAGTCGACGAGCTCGCCTTCCTATTTACTGTCCAGGTTTGGCCCAATGACAGCAAACCTTTCCGGATTCTCTGGGTCCAGAGGTATCTTCTTCGTCTTCTTGGCCGGCTGGAAAGAGCCCTGCGCATCATAGTCTTTGGGGTTGGGGGACAAAGCCGGCTGCTTGCCGGCCATGGCCACAACCTGTTCCAGCATCTTCTTCTCTTCTGCCACTACGAGGGACTCGGCCAGCCGACTGCTGACCATGGCGCACTCGATGGACTTCTTGTAGTCGCCGGCTACGGTGATGATCCCCTTCGAGCTCGGCATCTTCATCTTCAAGTAGGTGTAGTGGGGCACAGCCATGAACTTGGCCAGAGCAGGTCGGCCAAGCAAAGCATGGTAGGGGCTCTCCAGGTCCACTACCTCAAACCAGATCGCTTCTCGGCGAAAATGATCCTTGTCTCCGAAGAGAACATCCATATTGATCTTGCCGATCGGGGAGCAAGACAAACCGGGCACGATGCCATGGAACACGGTCCGGCTTGGCATGAGCTGCTTCGCCTTGACGTTCAGCTTCTCCATTGTATCGCGGTATAGTATATTGATACTGCTTCCGCCATCAATCAGGACGCGGGAGAATCGGGCAGCTCGCCTCTCCGTCGCGAGGGTGACATCCAAGACTAGTGCATAGGAGCCAGGGGATGGCATCACCTCTGGGTGGTCGGCCTGGCTCCAGTTGATGGGCTTCTCGGACCAGTGCATGAATTCGGGAGCGCTAGAGGAGACTGCGTTGACCTCTTGATGCTGACGGCGCCGACTACGCTTGTCTTCACCTTGGCTTGTGAAGACGACGTAGGCGGCGTGCTCTTCTGGGAACTCATATTGAATGGCTCCGACTACTGGCCGAGCCGCCGGCTGCTGGGGGGCTGGAGGCGGCGGGCCGGGAGGCGGAGGCGGCACCAGCCCCTCGCCCTTGGAGATTCGCGTGAGCCAGTGGCACTTTCGGGTCGTGTGGTTGGACGGCTTCGCGCCGCTGTGGAACTTGCAGGGGGCGTCGAGAGTCTTCTCGTAGGAGAAAGCCGGCTGCCAAGCCGGCCTGCCACCCTTCTTCTTGGGAGCGGGCCGTTCTTCGGGTTGCTCATCTTCAACTGTGGCCACCTGCCGACTGGAGGACGGCGGCATAGGGGCCTTGCGCTTGTGGTCGTTCTGGTAAGGGCGCCGATTGGAGTCGCCAGCCGGCGTCTTGGGAGCCGGAGCGACCACCTTCCCAGAGGCGTCCACTCGAAGCTCGGTCTTCATCGAGGAGTCGGCCGTGGCGTACTTGTCCGCGATGATCAGCAATTCGTTGAGGGTAGCCGGCTCATCGCAGAGGAGTCGGTGCTTGAGGAGGGTGCCCTCTCGGCATCCGGCGGTGAAGTACTCGATGGCCTGAACCTCGTGCACCCCCTCGCAGGAGTTGCGGAGCTCGGCCCACCGCGTGAGGTAGTCACGGGTCGACTCGTTTGGCCCTTGGACGCACAGGGAGAGCTGGCAAGGCTTGGGAGGCCGCTTGTATGTGCTGGTGAAGTTATAGACAAAGACTTTCGTGAAGTCCAGCCAGCTGTTGACGCTATAGGGCTTGAGGCTGTTGAGCCAGGTGCGCGCCGTGCCTTGCAGCATGAGGGGGACGTATTTCACGGCGACACGTCTGTTACCATTGGTTATGCTGACCGCAGTAGAATAGTCGATGAGCCAATCTTCCGGCTTCACAGAGCCGTTGTACTTGGGCGTGTCTCTGGGGAGCGAGAACCCTTTGGGGAAGGGCTCGTCGCGGATGCGGGGGCCAAAGCATGGCGGGCCGACATCGTCTTCTTCTTCCAACACCAGGGATCGAGCTAGGCGGTCGATCCGGTGGCGGGCGTCGTTCTCGCCGACTACTTCGCGGCGGCCTAGTCGGCCACCAAGAGTCGGGTGCGTGATAGGCGGCGGGGTGGGATGTCTCTCCCCTCGAGGCGGGGGAGGAGGCGGATTTCCTTGGCGCTCCACCGCTCGAGGGCGGCCCTCCGCGTCGCGCTCCCTGGTGATACGAGTCCGGCTGCGGCTGGCAGCCGACTCCTTGTCTTTCCTCCCGCGGGCGCCGCTCGCAGTCGGCGATCGGGACGTCGCGGCGTGCTCCCGGCGCGGGGGATGACTATCAGCGCGGGCGCCGGCTTGGTGCCGTTCTGCGGCCGCGTCGATCAGCTGCTAGATCCGCCTTGTCATGTAGGGGAGCTCATCGGCCCCCAGCCCATTCAGCTCTTCAGCGGCCGCCTGAGCGGCTCATAGATTCTCGAGCGGGGTGGCGTAGACGGGGCGATCTGCCCCCAGCATGCTGGCGATAGCCGCGCCGCACTTCTGGACGAAGCCGGCTCGGCTCGGCCCACTGTGCGGCGGCGTACCGAAGGCGGCGCGGTCGACTTCGCGCTAGTGGGCCTCGGTGAGGCGTCTCATGGAGGCTATCTTCTGGCCTTCCGCGATGAGGGCGAGGCGGCGTGCCTCCAAGGTCTCGGCATCGGCGTCGGCCGGGATGGGGACGGATAAGTCATGCATCGCCGCTTGCAGGGCGTCGTGGGCGTTCTCGCCCGAGTTGGCGACGTGGCTGATGACCAACACTTCGGTGACAGCGCTGCTGCCGCTGTCAGCTCGAGGGAGAGGGTCGTCGAAGACCACAACGTCGAAGGGGTAGGCGTCGAGCGATGCCGTGTCGGAATCGACAAGCATCGGGTCGGTGGAGCCGACCGACTCCAAGTCTGCAGCAGGCTCGCTGGAGACGTGAAGTTGGTCGAGGAGGCTGACGAGGCGGCACTCGGGGTAATCCGTGCCCGCGTCGGACGTGGGCTTGTCAGAGATGCGAGCTTCGCCGAGCAGATCGGCGAGGCGGCTCGTCGCGCAGGCGTCATCGACGCCTTGCAGCGCGTTGAGGCAAACACCATCGGGCGCAGGAGGCTGGCTGCGCTAGCAGGGGAGGAAAAGGGTTCCCGTCCAGAACAGGTCTCCGGACGACGGTGCACCTGGCCCCACGGTGGGCGCCAAATGTCGGGTGGTAGGTGTGACATATGCCAACGGGTGGCTTATCATTGTGGGATCCAGTAAGATGTCGCCGGTGCCTGGAAACGGGATGAGGCGAAGACATGCTCGCCGGTGAATCTTACCCAGGTTCGGGGCTCTCCGTGGAGATAACACCCCTAGTCCTGCTCTGCGGGGTCTCCGCATGATCACTAGATCAGAAAGGGTAGCTACAAGTGCTCCTTGAGCTGTCTGGTTTAGGGGAGGCGTAGAGCAAGGCTAGCTCTCCCTTCCCTCTCTATATGGTGTGTGTAACTCTAAGAAGCCAACCCTTTGCATGGGTGCCCCGGGGGGTTTATATAGGCCTACCCCCCGGGGGTACAATTGTAATCCGGCTGGGCGTGGGTCCCAGTCGTCAGCGTCTGCGCTCGCCGGCTTCTCCGCCGGCCATTGGGGCCTGCCGACTGGTGGGTCCCACCGGCTGCCGGCCTCTTGGTCGACAGACCGGCCCCACCGCCTGGGGGTCTTGTCGGCGGCTGTTTACTGTAGCCTCGTCCCTGATGACGAGGGCTTTGTCGAGGTAAGCGTGGCTACAGTGTGCCGCCTTGAGGGCTCTCACTGTAGCCTTACCTCGTCTTGTCTCCTTAATGTGGCACATGTTTCGAGGGAAGGGGGTAGCCGGCTTCTGGGAGCCGGCTACGCCCCTGGCCGACTGGGGGAGGCCGAGCCGCCTTCGTGCCTCTCTCTGGCTAAAGGGGCCCGCCGCCCGTGGGCCGTACTGGCGTCTGTCGTGGATGACGTTGAGGCCAGCATGGCTACAGTGCCGAGCCGGACGGGAGATGGCCGACCCGTACGGTGTCCTGTGGCCTTGCCTGCTTCGGGATTCAGGGGTAGTGGGCCGCACTGTTGCCACACCCCGTCTTGTCACCATTATGTGGGCGTAGTTTTGGTGGTTGCGGTCTTGGCCGGCTTCTTGGAGTCGGCGCTCTGTATGGCCGGCTCTTGGAAGTCGGCGTTCTCCATGGCCGGCTTCCTGGTGTCGGCGTCCTACATGGCCGGCTTCCTGGAGTCGGCCATCTCGTAGTTATCTTGGGGGAGGTTTCTGAGGCTGGGCCGCCTTCTAAGAGTCGGCTCGGGGGTTGCCGGCCGGGGGAAGGCGGTCCAATGCCTTAAATGCTTGAAGGCTCAAATGGCCTGATAATTTTTGAAGAGCCAGGGGTAGTCGGTTAGGCTACCCGTGGCCATTTACTCTGACACAAGCGTCGGATCCACGCAGGATCAATCTCTTCAGTGATGCTCAATCACTTTGGGTTTGTAGGTGTTTGGGTCTGGGGTTTTTCCTCACTTGATGATTTTCGCTCAAAGTCCTCGGAGGATGGGATGCTCTCAAATGACAAGTGTCAGTTTCTCTCGGAGCAGCCAACCAGCAAGTGGTTGTAGGGGGCGGCTATTTATAGCCTAGGGAGCAGCCCGCATGATAAGACATAAATGCCCTTCAATGATATGACCGTTAGGTGGGTAGATATTTTGGGACAGCTGGCGCATAGCACAGCAACGGTCGGAAATTTGAGGTTCAAATTCCTCAGGGCTATCATGTTCCTCACTGTGTAGGCAATCCGCACTGGCGAATTCCTAACTCCTCAGTCAGAACAAATTCCTCAGAGACCAGAAGAACTTCGTCTCTGTCACTGAAGAATATGACTGAACTGTATGAGATTTCCAATGGCTTCACTCGAAGGGATTGATAGGTGTAGGATTTTGAGTTGAGCATCACATGGAAATTTTTCCTTAGTATTTCCTCAACCCCCTTTAACAGTACGGTGTTTCCTATGACTCAAGAAAGAGAAAATGAAACTACGAAAACAAAAGTCTTCACGCTTCATATTCCTCAAATGAATACCAAGTCTTCAAGGTCACACCAATTTCTTCACTTTCAAAGTCTTCAGAAAGTTTTCAGAAATCCAAAGTCTTCAGTCGAAGAACTTCATTTTTAGGGGTCGACTTTCTCTGTAAATATCAAACTCCTCATAGACTTATAGATCTGTGTACACTCACAAACGCATTAGTCCCTTAACCTATAAGTCTTCAATACACCAAAATCACTAAAGGGCACTAGATGCATGTAACACCCCGAGAATCATGTTACAGTAACTCTCTGAGATTAAGCTGATCATGTTGCTAAACAGGGCTTGATCACAATTGCATCAAATTTCTTTTCAAACTCCTAGTTCAAACTTCAATTAAAATCAAAGTGGAAAATAAAAGTTTTCAAAAATTTGAACAAAAATGTTCGGTGGGTGCCAAATAATACACTAGTAATTATGGTGGAGAAAACACATTTTTATAAAATACCTAAATACTTTTAAATGAAATAAAAAAGAAAAGAAAATAAACAAATAAAAGGAAAAAGCAAAAGAACAAAGCACAGACAAAGAAAAAGAAAAAAAGGAGAAGGCCCTCCCCCCCCCACTGGTCCCCTTGCCCGACTGGGCCGACCCCCCCGGCCCAGCCCACCTCTCCCACTCGCCCCCCTCCCCTGTTCCCCCGACC
>NC_057802.1:133684760-133691789 GCF_018294505.1 Triticum aestivum
TCGCCGGCGACGGGGAGGATAAGGGCGCCAGCTCCCCCCGCCTCCTCGGGCCTCTCTCCCACTCACCCCCCGCTCTCCCTCTCGGCCGCTGCGCCTCCCCCGTCAGATCCACCTCCCTCTCCCCTTCGATCCCCACCGCCCGACGCGCTCGCCGCCGTTCCCGTCGTTCACACGGCCACCGTGCCCCAATCGCCACCTCGCCGTGTCATACGCCGTCGCCGCCCTCGACTACACCACCTCCACCTCTCCGTTGGAGCTCCGAGCCACGGCAACGGCCTCCCCGAGCTCGTCTTCCCCGCACGGCCGCCGTCGGTCGCCGCCTTGAGCCTCCCCGAGCACGCTGCCGTCCCCCTACAGCCTCGCCGTGAGCCTCTCCCCCTCCTCCCCTGTCTTTTCTCTCTCGCGCCCCCCCTAGCTGCTTCCCCACGCGCGCCCGAACGCCGCACCGCGGAGCTCGCCGCCGGCGAGGCTCCGGTGACCTGTTGGTCACGGGCTCAAGCCCGTTGCACTCCCCACCTCGCGTAGATGCCCCCAGTCCCTCCGCTTGCTCGATAGGCCGCCGTAGCCTCGTTTCCGTCGGGCACCCGTGCGCACCGCCGCCTCCGCCGCTCGCCGGCGCCGATTCCGGCCAAGTCCGGCGAAGCCCCGGCCACCCCTGGATGCGGCGCTGCGAGCCCTTTCGAATGGGCCTAGCCCCGCTCCTCCCCGAGCCCCGTAGCGCGGTTCCGGCCAAGTCCGGCGAGGGGCCGCCGCTGTTTGGTCGCCGGAGTTGCTCCGGCGCCGGTCGCCGACGTGGCTGGCCTGGGCCCCCCCAAGTGCCACTACCAGTGGGCCCGTGGGCCCCGTTGACTGGGTCCACCCAGTCAACGTGCTGACTGGGCAGGCCCAGCCACTGACATGCGGGCCCCGCCGCAAAAATTAAAAAAAGAAAAAGAAAAGGAAAATGTTTTATAAATAAAAATAATTAATTAATCTAATCACTCACTTACAGGTGGGCCCAGTAGTTAATTAACTAAAAATTAATTAGTTTAATCTTCTGTTAACCCACTGTCACTGACAGGTGGGTCCCCCGTGTCAGTTTTGACCAGTCAACCCGGACTGTTGACCGCTGACGTCGCTCATACGTCATGCTGACATCATATCGCTTTTTCTGTTAATTATATAATTCCAGAAATTCAAATAAACTTTGAAAATTCATATCTTTTAAACCGTAACTCGGATGAAAATGTTTTCTATATGAAAGTTGCTCAGAACGACGAGACGAATCCGAATACGCAGTCCGTTCGTCCACCACACCTCCCTAACCTATCGAACTAGCAACTTTCCCCCTCCGGTCCGTCTATCCGAAAACGCGAAACATCGGGAATACCTCCCGGATGTTCCCCCCCTTCGCCGGTACCACCTACTGTCGCGTTAGGACACACCTAGCACCGTTCATTGTCATGTCACGCATCGTCATGCTTATGTTTGCATTGTATTTACTGTTTCTTCCCCCTCTTCTCTCCGGTAGACTACGAGACCGACACTGCTGCTGCCCAGTTCGACTACGGAGTTGACGACCCCTCCTACTTGCCAGAGCAACCAGGCAAGCCCCCCCCCTTGATCACCAGATATCGCCTATTCTTCTCTATACTGCTTGCATTAGAGTAGTGTAGCATGTTACTGCTTTTCGATATCCTATCCTGATGCATAGCCTATCCTTGCTACTACTGTTGATACCTTTACCTGCAATCCTACATGCTTAGTATAGGATGCTAGATTTCCATCAGTGGCCCTACATTCTTGTCCGTCTGCTGTGCTATACTATCGGGCCGTGATCACCTAGGCGGTGATCACGGGTATATACTTATATACTACATACATGACACATGTGATGACTAAAGTCGGGTCGGCTCGTAGGAGTACCCGCAAGTGGATCTTTGTGGCGGAGCGACAGGGCAGGTTGAGACCGCCTAGGTGAGAGGTGGGCCTGGCCCTGGTCGGCGTTCGCGGATACTTAACACGCTTAACGAGATCTTGGTATTTGATCTGAGTCTGGCCATTTGGTCTATACGCACTAACCATCTACGCGGGAGTAGTTATGGGTATCCCGGCGTCGTGGTATCAGCCGAAGCCTTCTTGACGTCAGCGACTGAGTGGCGTGCGCCGGATTGGACTGGAACGCCACTAGGCTAGGTCTGCTTCCGGCCGCGTACGCAACGTGCAGGTGTGCATAGGGCGATGGGCCCAGACCCCTGCGCGCATAGGGTTAGACCGGCGTGCTGACCGCTCTGTTGTTCTTAGTTGGGGCTGCGACGCGTTGATCTTACGAGGCCGGGCATGACCCAGGAAAGTGTGTCCGGCCAAATGGGATCGAGCGTGTTGGGTTATGTGGTGCACCCCTGCAGGGAAGTTTATCTATTCGAATAGCCGTGTCCCTCGGTAAAAGGACGACCCAGAGTTGTACCTTGACCTTATGACAACTAGAACTGGATACTGAATAAAATACACCCTTCCAAGTGCCAGATACAACCCGGTGATCGCTCTCTAACAGGGCGACGAGGAGGGGATCGGGTAGGATTATGCTATGCGATGCTACTTGGAGGACTTCAATCTACTCTCTTCTACATGCTGCAAGATGGAGATGACCAGAAGCGTAGTCTTCGACAGGACTAGCTATCCCCCTTTTATTCTGGCTTTCTGCAGTTCAGTCCACTGATATGCCCCTTTACACATATACCCATGCATATGTAGTATAGCTCCTTGCTTGCGAGTACTTTGGATGAGTACTCACGGTTGCTTCTCTCCCTCTTTTCCCCCTTTCCTTTCTATCTGGTTGTCGCAACCAGATGTTGGAGTCCAGGAGTCAGACGCCACCGTCGACGACGACACTTACGACACTGGAGGTGCCTACTACTACGTGCAGCCCGCTGACGACGATCAGGAGTAGTTAGGAGGATCCCAGGCAGGAGGCCTGCGCCTCGTTCGATCTGTATCCCAGTTTGTGCTAGCCTTCTTAAGGCAAACTTGTTTAACTTATGTTTGTACTCAGATATTGTTGCTTCCGCTGACGCTACTGTGATCGAGCACTTGTATTCGAGCCCTCGAGGCCCCTGGCTTGTATTATGATGCTTGTATGACTTATTTATGTTTTAGAGTTGTGTTGTGATATCTTCCCGTGAGTCCCTGATCTTGGTCGTACACATTTGCGTGCATGATTAGTGTACGGTCAAATCGGGGGCGTCACAAGTTGGTATCAGAGCCGACTGCCTGTAGGAATCCCCCTTTCCACACTCCTCGTAAATTCAGTACCAGCATCCATTTTATTTGATACAGGTGCATTGCATTCATTCATGTCAGAAGATTTTGCATACAAGCACGACGTTAAATGTGAGGAGATGAACACTTCGGTACTGGTCAAAACCCCGTGGGACAGTGTCAAACCTCCTTGGTTGGCATCGATGTCCCCGTGGAAATCGAAGGGCTGGAATTCTATGCCTCTCCCATTATCCTGAAGTCGTCTAACATCGACCTCATTTTGGGTATGGATTGGTTGAAAGCGCATACTGCTTCTATAGTTTGCGCCACTAAGACCGTCCATCTGCTACACCCTTCAGATGAGATAGTTACTTACCAAGCCCATCTGGTGCAAAACGCCGAGCCAAGGCTCTATGCATTGAATGCATTGAACGCTGCACCACTCGAGGGCATTGAAAACATTCCCGTCATGCGTGAATTCCTCGACGTCTTCCCTGAAGAACTTCCAGGGATTCCCCCTGCTAGAGCTGTCGAATTCATCATCGACTTGAAACCAGGCACCACTCCTATAGCCAAGCGACCCTACAAAATGCCGCCGCATGAACTCCTTGAGCTTAAGGAGGAAATCGACAAATCTCTTCGCAAAGAATTTATTCGCCCAAGTTGCTCTCCTTGGGGAGCACCTTCTCTCTTTGTCAAGAAGAAGGATGGGACAAACCGGTTAGTTCAAGACTACCGTCCTATAAACCAAGCCACCATTCAGAATAAATACCCTCTTCCTCAGATCAATGATCTGTATGATCAACTGGCGGGTTCGTCAGTGTTCTCTAAGCTCGACTTGAGGTTGGGCTACCACCAGATCCGTGTTCGAGAAGAGGATATCCCAAAGACCGCCTTCGTGACTCGCTATGGTTCATACGAGTACACCGTCATGCTTTTTGGTTTAACCAATGCTCCAGCCACCTTCTCTCGTCTGATGAACTATATATTCATGGATTACCTCAACAAGTTCGTTTCTTTATCTGGATGATATCCTAGTATTTTCCAAGAACGAAGAAGAACATGCTGAACATCTTCGACTTGTGCTGGAAAAGCTACGAGAGCATCAACTATATGCCAAGTTCTCCAAATGTGAATTCTGGCTACCCGAAGTAACCTATCTCGGGCATGTCATCTCTAAGGATGGTATTGCCGTCAACCCTGAACGAGTTCAGGCTATTCTTGATTGGACTCCTCCCAAGAACGTTAAGCAAGTCAGAAGTTTTCTCGGTCTCGCCAGCTATTGCCGTCGATTTGTCGAGAACTTCTCTAAGATCGCCAGGCCTCTGACTAACCTGTTGCATAAGGGTGTCAAGTTCCAATGGACAGACAAATGTCAGGAAAGTTTCCAGGCACTCAAAGACAAGTTGACTTCTGCTCCAGTTCTAGCTCCACCTGATACTAAGGACTTCGTCATTTACTGCGACGCTTCCCGTCAAGGATTAGGCTGTGTCCTAATGCAAGACCGCAAAGTGATTGCTTATGCCTCTCGGCAATTGCGCCCTCATGAAGAGAACTACCCAGTTCACGACCTCGAACTTGCTGCTGTCATTCATGCGCTGAAACAGTGGCGACATTACCTTCTCGGTAATCGTTGCGAGATCTTCACTGACCACCAAAGTCTGAAGTATCTGTTTACTCAGCCAGATCTGAACCTCCGTCAACAGAGATGGATGGAGCTTGTTGCAGACTTTGACTTGGGTATTTCCTATACGCCAGGCAAGGCTAATGTAATGGCTGATGCCTTGAGCCGCAAGTCTTACTGCAACCACCTCCAGGTTCATAAAGTTCAGCCCTCGCTTGTTGAAGAATTCAGGAAGCTGAACCTCCATATTGTTCCTCCGGGTGCACTCGCTCCCCCTCCTAAGGAGTTTGGCAAGGTGAACCTCCACGTTGTTACCCAGGGTTCCCTTAATACCCAAGTTGCTAAACCAGATCTCGAGGACAGCATCAAAAGGCTATAGAAGTATGACTCTGAAGCCCACAAGATTAAGCGCTACCTCGCAGAAGGAAAGCCCTCATTCTTCACCATTACTGAAGATGGCACCCTATACTTCAAGGGCCGCCTAGTGGTGCCATGTGCAGAGGAAAACCTGGATATGACATAGGAAGTTATGAAAGAAGCTCATGATATGCCTCTATGTATCCATCCTGGTAGTACAAAGATGTACCAAAACATCCGTCAGAGATTCTGGTGGTCTAATATGAAGCAAGACATTGCTCGTTATGTTGCTGAATGTGACGTTTGCCGTCGTATCAAAGTAGAACATCAAAGGCCTGCTGGAACTCTGCAACCTATCTCTATTCCTGAATGGAAATGGGACCATGTTGAGATGGACTTCGTCACTGGATTTCCCAAATCACAGAAAGGTAATGATGCTATTCTTGTCGTCATTGACCGGCTTTCCAAAGTTGCACATTTTCTGGCAGTCAAAGAAACGATCACTGCTAGCCAGTTGGCAACGCTCTATATGTCCAGGATTGTTTCACTCCACGGTATTCCATTGGTTATCAGCTCAGACCGTGGCAGCTTATTCACTTCAAGATTCTGGGCAAGTTTCCAAGAAGCTATGGGAACTCATCTGTCATTCAGTACTGCATTTCATCCTCAATCGCAAGGGCAAGTTGAATGCGTCAATCAAGTTCTCGAAGACATGCTTCGAGCTTGCGTTATTTCCTTCGGCAAGAAATGGGAGGAATCTCTCCCGTATGCTGAGTTCTCTTATAATAATAGCTATCAAGCTAGTCTGAAGATGGCCCCCTTCGAAGTGTTATATGGACGAAAGTGCCGAACCCCTCTGAACTGGTCAGAAACTGGGGAACGTCCACTCTTCGGTCCGGATATTATCCAAGATGCCGAAGAACAAGTCCGCATTATTCGTGAGAATCTCAAGACTGCTCAGTCACGTCAGAAGAGTCAGTATGACCGTCATCATAAAGACATGGTCTATCAACCTGGCGAAAAGGCTTATCTTCGAGTCACACCTATGAAGGGTGCTCACCGCTTCGGGATCAAGGGCAAGCTAGCTCCTCGCTATATTGGCCCATTCACTATTCTCGAAAGGCGTGGAAAAGTGGCATACCAACTGGAGCTACCGCCGAACCTTTCTCAGGTTCACGATGTGTTCCATGTGTCACAGCTCCGCCGTTGCTTCAAGGATCCAATCCGAGCTGTGGATCATGAAGTGATCGAATTGCAGCAAGACCTCTCCTATAAGGAGCATCCGGTCCGCATTCTCGACCAAGCTGAACGCCGCGCACGTCAGAAGGCGATCAAGTTCCTCAAAGTCCAGTGGTCGCACCATTCTGAAGATGAGGCCACTTGGGAACGAGAGGATCGTCTGCGCGAAGAATACCCCGCACTGTTTCCTTCTACCTCCTAAATCTCGGGACGAGATTTCTTGTAGTGGAGGAGATTTGTAACACCCCGAGAATCATGTTACAGTAACTCTCTGAGATTAAGCTGATCATGTTGCTAAACAGGGCTTGATCACAATTGCATCAAATTTCTTTTCAAACTCCTAGTTCAAACTTCAATTAAAATCAAAGTGGAAAATAAAAGTTTTCAAAAATTTGAACAAAAATGTTCGGTGGGTGCCAAATAATACACTGGTAATTATGGTGGAGAAAACACATTTTTATAAAATACCTAAATACTTTTAAATGAAATAAAACAGAAAAGAAAATAAACAAATAAAAAGAAAACAGAAAACAGAACAGACAAAGAAAAAGAAAAAAAAGAGAGAAGGCCCT
>NC_057802.1:133692178-133699322 GCF_018294505.1 Triticum aestivum
CCCCCGCCTCCTCGGGCCTCTCTCCCACTCACCCCCCCGCTCTCCCTCTCGGCCGCTGCGCCTCCCCCGTCAGATCCACCTCCCTCTCCCCTTCGATCCCCACCGCCAGACGCGCTCGCCGCCGTTCCCGTCGTTCACACGGCCACCGTGCCCCAATCGCCACCTCGCCGTGTCATACGCCGTCGCCGCCCTCGACTACACCACCTCCACCTCTCCGTTGGAGCTCCGAGCCACGGCAACGGCCTCCCCGAGCTCGTCTTCCCCGCACGGCCGCCGTCGGTCGCTGCCCCGTTTCGCCGCCTTGAGCCTCCCCGAGCACGCTGTCGTCCCCCTACAGCCTCGCCGTGAGCCTCTCCCCCTCCTCCCCTGTCTTTTCTCTCTCGCGCGCCCCCTAGCTGCTTCCCCACGCGCGCCCGAACGCCGCGCCGCGGAGCTCGCCGCCGGCGAGGCTCCGGTGACCTGTTGGTCATGGGCTCAAGCCCGTTGCACTCCCCACCTCGCGTAGATGCCCCCCAGTCCCTCCGCTTGCTCGATAGGCCGCCGTAGCCTCGTTTCCGTCGGGCACCCGTGCGCGCCGCCGCCTCCGCCGCTCGCCGGCGCCGATTCCGGCCAAGTCCGGCGAAGCCCCGGCCACCCCTGGATGCGGCGCTGCGAGCCCTTTCGAATGGGCCTAGCCCCGCTCCTCCCCGAGCCCCGTAGCGCGGTTCCGGCCAACTCCGGCGAGGGGCCGCCGCTGTTTTGGTCGCCGGAGTTGCTCCGGCGCCGGCCGCCGACGTGGCTGGCCTGGCCCCCCCAGTGCCACTGCCAGTGGGCCCGTGGGCCCCGTTGACTGGGTCCACCCAGTCAACGTGCTGACTGGGCAGGCCCAGCCACTGACATGCGGGCCCCGCCGCAAAAATTAAAAAAAAGAAAGGAAAAGGAAAATGTTTTATAAATAAAAATAATTAATTAATCTAATCACTCACTGACAGGTGGGCCCAGTAGTTAATTAACTAAAAATTAATTAGTTTAATCTTCTGTTAACCCACTGTCTATGACAGGTGGGTCCCCCGTGTCAGTTTTGACCAGTCAACCCGGACTGTTGACCGCTGACGTCGCTCATACGTCATGCTGACGTCATATCCCTTTTTTCTGTTAATTATATAATTCCAGAAATTCAAATAAACTTTGAAAATTCATATCTTTTAAACCGTAACTCGGATGAAAATGTTTTCTATATGAAAGTTGCTCAGAACGACGAGACGAATCCGAATACGCAGTCCGTTCGTCCACCACACCTCCCTAACCTATCGAACTAGCAACTTTCCCCCTCCGGTCCGTCTGTCCGAAAATGCGAAACATCGGGAATACCTCCCGGATGTTCCCCCCCTTCGCCGGTACCACCTACTGTCGCGTTAGGACACACCTAGCACCGTTCATTGTCATGTCACGCATCGTCATGCTTATGTTTGCATTGTATTTACTGTTTCTTCCCCCTCTTCTCTCCGGTAGACTACGAGACCGACACTGCTGCTGCCCAGTTCGACTACGGAGTTGACGACCCCTCCTACTTGCCAGAACAACCAGGCAAGCCCCCCCCTTGATCACCAGATATCGCCTATTCTTCTCTATACTGCTTGCATTAGAGTAGTGTAGCATGTTACTGCTTTTCGATATCCTATCCTGATGCATAGCCTATCCTTGCTACTACTGTTGATACCTTTACCTGCAATCCTACATGCTTAGTATAGGATGCTAGATTTCCATCAGTGGCCCTACATTCTTGTCCGTCTGCTGTGCTATACTATCGGGCCGTGATCACCTGGGCGGTGATCACGGGTATATACTTATATACTACATACATGACACATGTGATGACTAAAGTCGGGTCGGCTCGTAGGAATACCCGCAAGTGGATCTTTGTGGCGGAGCGACAGGGCAGGTTGAGACCGCCTAGGTGAGAGGTGGGCCTAGCCCTGGTCGGCGTTCGCGGATACTTAACACGCTTAACGAGATCTTGGTATTTGATCTGAGTCTGGCCATTTGGTCTATACGCACTAACCATCTACGCGGGAGTAGTTATGGGTATCCCGGCGTCGTGGTATCAGCCGAAGCCTTCTTGACGTCAGCGACTGAGTGGTGCGCGCAGGATTGGACTGGAACGCCACTAGGCTAGGTCTGCTTCCGGCCGCGTACGCAACGTGCAGGTGTGCATAGGGCGATGGGCCCAGACCCCTGCGCGCATAGGGTTAGACCGGCGTGCTGACCGCTCTGTTGTGCTTAGGTGGGGCTGCGACGCGTTGATCTTACGAGGCCGGGCATGACCCAGGAAAGTGTGTCCGGCCAAATGGGATCGAGCGTGTTGGGTTATGTGGTGCACCCCTGCAGGGAAGTTTATCTATTCGAATAGCCGTGTCCCTCGGTAAAAGGACGACCCAGAGTTGTACCTTGACCTTATTACAACTAGAACTGGATACTGAATAAAATACACCCTTCCAAGTGCCAGATACAACCCGGTGATCGCTCTCTAACAGGGCGACGAGGAGGGGATCGCCGGGTAGGATTATGCTATGTGATGCTACTTGGAGGACTTCAATCTACTCTCTTCTACATGCTGCAAGATGGAGATGGCCCGAAGCGTAGTCTTCGACAGGACTAGCTATCCCCCTTTTATTCTGGCTTTCTGCAGTTCATTCCACTGATATGCCCCTTTACACATATACCCATGCATATGTAGTATAGCTCCTTGCTTGCGAGTACTTTGGATGAGTACTCACGGTTGCTTCTCTCCCTCTTTTCCCCCTTTCCTTTCTATCTGGTTGTCGCAACCAGATGTTGGAGTCCAGGAGTCAGACGCCACCGTCGACGATGACACTTACGACACTGGAGGTGCCTACTACTACGTGCAGCCCGCTGACGACGATCAGGAGTAGTTAGGAGGATCCCAGGCAGGAGGCCTGCGCCTCGTTCGATCTGTATCCCAGTTTGTGCTAGCCTTCTTAAGGCAAACTTGTTTAACTTATGTCTGTACTCAGATATTGTTGCTTCCGCTGACGCTACTATGATCGAGCACTTGTATTCGAGCCCTCGAGGCCCCTGGCTTGTATTATGATGCTTGTATGACTTATTTATGTTTTAGAGTTGTGTTGTGATATCTTCCCGTGAGTCCCTGATCTTGGTCGTACACATTTGCGTGCATGATTAGTGTACGGTCAAATTGGGGGCGTCACAATGCACTTACACATGGCATGAGAACATAACTATTTATTCAATTGAAACTGAAATCAACATAGAGCAAGTTACAACAGCAAACACGTTAAAGAAACAGGTTTAAAACATACCTGTTGCGCCATTGGAGTTTCAATTGCATCCTTCAAATTTGAAATTAGTTGGTATGAGTAAATACAGTGATGCAAGAGCAAAGTAGTATGAACCATAGCTACGGAGCCTGACCTGAGAACAATTCTTCTTATGCTTTAAGCGTTGACTTGGGGTTCGGAGTGGTGGTCCTCGTGCTTTGGGCACTGCAGTTGCCTTACTAACTGCTTGTGTTTGGGTGCTCTGTGGTGGAGACGGTGTTGTGTCAACGGGAACTGGGTTACTATCTGCTGGGGTTGGGGTTAGAAGGGGTGTTGCTGGTTCTCTGTCCAACTGGGTAGGGGTACAATCTGTGTGAGTCTGGGTTATGTGTGGTGGGGCTGGTTCTTGGGCAAGTACAACCGTGGTTCTATCTCCATCGACAGGTAGCACGATCTTTTCTGAAGACCGTGTTTTTACTCCCACAGATACTGCCATCACCCCCTCCAATTGAAATGGCTGATAAACAAGAAAAGTAATTGAATGTACACACATTGTAAGATAGACATGTGCAATGGATAGTAGGGAAGAAAACAGGGCATGAAATAATTCACATTTATGTTGTCTAACCAAACAGAATAGCAGGACATAATTTCAAATATATGATGGATTATTAAACAGGATAGCATGACACAATTTCACATGTATGATGGCTAACTAAACAGGATAGAATGACATACTTCGAAATATGATGACTATGTAAACAGGATGACATGATATAACTATACAATGTGTCTATTAAAGTGGTTGGCATGTCATAAATCACAAACATGCCGTCGATGGAAACATGACGACATTATATAATTCAAGGATAGAATGACATAATTCAAAATATGATGACTATGTGAACAGGATGAGATGATATAACTATATTATGTCTTTAGAAAATGGGTTGGCATGCCATAATTCAGATACATGCTGTCTATGTAAACATCATGGCATGATATAATTCAAATATATGATTTATATACTAAGGAAGTGAGCAGAGGGCAATCGCATATATGATGTGTCAACTAAGGAGATTGCATTCAATATCATGTATATGATGTAAAAACTAAGCATTGAATACAACATATGCATGATATGAGTAATATAACCCTCCCAAGTTTGAGCATACACCTCAGGGGGATAATAGGACTGGTCATCTTCCTCTGAATCCTCCTCTGAAGAGCTATCTGTAACCAGAAACATATCTGCTTCACCAGGTAGCATTGTCTGCTCTGAAGACCTTGTTTTCACTCCAGATATCTCCATCACCAATTCAAATGGCTGATGCATAGGAAGAGCAGTTGAATATACAAACATTGTCGACAAAAGCAATGAGAAATACAAAATAGGACGACATGATATAATTCACATATATGACGTTTGGCTAAACAACATGGCATTGCATAATTCACATATATAATGCCTTGCAACAAGATAGCATTGCATAATTCACATATATAATGTCTTGCAAAAAGATGGCATTGCATAATTCACATATATGGTAATTAGACACTAAACAGGTGGCATTCACACAAATCATGTCTAAACTAAGCAAATGACATAGCAATGCAAGATACCATACGCACGATATGAGCAACATAACTCTGCCAAGTTAGGGCATGCACCTCGGGGGGGGGGGATAGGACTGGTCATCTGTCTCTGAATCCTCCTATGAGGAGCTATCCGTAACCAGCAAGATATGCACTTCGTCAGATAGCATAGTCTGCTCTGAAGACCTTGTTTTCACTCCAGAATTTTCCATCACCGTGTCAAATGGCTGATGCACACGAAGAGTAGTTGAATGTACTAACATTGTTGACAAATATAATACGTAACGGAAAAAAGGATGGCCTGATATAATTCACATATAAGATGACTGGCTAAGCAGGATGGCATTGCAAAATTCACATATATGATGCCTGGCTAAACAAGATGGCATTGCATAATTCACATAAACGATGAATAAACTAAACAGATGGCATTGACACAAAGCATGTCTAAAATAAGCAGTTGACATATTTGATGTATAAATTAAGCAATGCAAGGCACCATATGCATGATATAACCAACATCAGCATGCCAAGTTTGAGCGAAGACCTCATGGGGTAAATAGGAGTGGTCTTCTGCTTCTGAATCCCCCTCAGAACAGTTATCTTCCTCTTGATTAAAATCCGAAATAGGTGGAGGGGGGTTGCCTTTGCGCCCACCATGGAGCGACGTCTGCATGAAATTTTATTGCCACGCAAGGCTCGTCTCTTTTGCTCTACATGTTCAGTTCCATTGTGTACAATAACTAACATGCATAGGAATAAAACATAGTGAGATTATGTAAGGAGTGCATGCACAAATCCAGAGTGATGGTAGCAAACTGTGGATAGACCCAAAACCAATGATAGCAGGCAGATAATAGCTTTAGTTAAAAAATACAGATAATGGCTCCTTTAATGTTTGTTTGCACCCAATATGAAACTCATAGTAGACACCCGAGATTAACCAGATAGTAGATAGATTGTACTGATTGCTGCCCTAATATGTACCCCACAACCATTTAAAAACTCAAGTTTCAGCATAAGTTTGGACCTGAGTCGGAGTCTAATAGGTGAACACAATGATAAAGTAGCATGTCATCATATTAAGCGATGCATAACGTAAGCAGACACGGAAGAGTGCGACCTCTCTTGCGGACCCATGTAGTCCTCAAGGTCATCTGCTCAGTTGATGATGGTAATGCAGTTGTCGTGGCTGCCGGCGACCGGGAAGAAGATCTGAGGCGGCGAAAGACAGTCTGGAGAGCGGATCCCTGCTGTGGTGAACCCTTCCGTCATTGGAGCAGCTGAGCTGGGGTGGAACACAGCACTGCAAGAGCAGGACAAACCACACAAGGTTTTCTTTGACACATATCTGTAACAGAAGTAATTGTGTAAGGGCTTGTTTGAATTTGAGGATTCTAACAATGCAGGGATAGGAAATAGACAGGAATAGGATAGGAATGCACGTGCAAAACAGAGAATTTAAAAACACAGGATTTCTGCCAATCTGGGTGTTTGGTTCACAAGAATTGGAAGATCACAGGATGCAAAGAAGCATGGTGAGATTAAGTCAAACCACAAGAAGTGTACAACCTCTTTGGCGAAGCCATGTCGATCTCAGCGTGATTGGGTTGGCCGGTGGGGATGCTCCGGCTGACTTGGCTGTCGGAGGAGGGGAAGAAGATCTTAGGCGTCTGGAGATGGAGCCCGAGGTACTGCTCCGCTGTGATGGAGGTTTTCGTTGTTGGAGCAGCTCCGGTGAGTTGTACGAGGCCGAGGCTGAAGCAGGACAAGAGGGACAACGTTAACCTGAGTGGAATTCTAATAGCATCTCCAATAGATGACGTAAAATACATAACCACAAAGTGCTAGATGTATACATCAGCCGCTCATCTCTGAACTTAACTGTCGAAACTGAATTTAACTGTCGAAACTGAACTTAACTATCGAAACTGAATTTTGCTGTCGAAACTGAACGCACTAGAGGTGAGGCTACACGTCAGTCGACTGACTTTTTCATCTCTAGTCAGTCGATTTTGCAGCCGTTGGATACGAAATCAAGGGCCTGCAGTTCATCTTCAACCCCCACCCCCCTGAGCCGCTAGCCACCACCGGCCAAACAGCCGCCCTCCGCCGCCCGCGGCCGGCGGTGCGCCGCCCCGCCCGCCCCGAAAACACTCCTCACCGCCGGTCCTCCCCCGCCCCGGCCATCCCTCTAGGCTCCCCCCGTGCCGAGCTTTTTCTCCGGCGATCCCCACGCCACCGCCCCACCACCGCTGGCGACCACCGCC